>NC_142812.1:20137078-20220929 GCF_049724085.1 Artemia sp. Qi Xiang Cuo | reverse complement strand
ATCATTCTCCCTAGGGATTCCATGCCCATATATGGTGTGCTGTCAGTATTCTATGCCCATATTTGGTGTGCTGTCAAGTATTTGTAGCCCATATATGGTGTGCTCTTCGGACTCAATAAGGCCCTTCTACTCACATATATATATATATATATATATATATATATATATATATATATATATATATATATATATATATATATATATATATATATATATATATATATATTTATATATATATATATATATATATATATATATTTATATATATATATAACGATAGGACAAATGATTTTTAATTATAATTTAATACTTAGGAATTTTGACACGGATAGTAATTGGAAACCTATTTATAAGTGTGACCAATTGTTATCGTTTGTTAATCCAACTTACGAACATATTATTACAGGTGATTTAAAAATAATTAAGCAAATTGAATTGCAAAGTATAATGAAAATGGGGGCTAAATTCCGTCTTTCAAATCATCTAAAACCCTCGAATCTGCTTAGAGGGTTAAATAATAATCTCGAAATATTTATTGATAATTGGTGCAAAAAGAGAAAATTAATAAAAAATGTTTCCAGAATTTGAAAAATTTCATTATTAATGAGGATAGAAATCAGATATATAAGAAGACCAATCAGCGTAATAATAATATAGCTTTTTGTAATTATGTGATGAAAAAAGCGATTGATAATATAAAGAGGGATTTTGTAATTGTACACTTTAATAAAGCGAATAATAATTTTGCAATAATTTGTCAGAAGCTTTATTGTGATGTTTTAACAAAGGAGCTTAGTACAACAAATACATATAAGAAGGTTCAAGATGTTAATAATAGTCTATTGATTGGAATAGAGGATATACTTTTAAAAAAAATTAATATTAAAGTTAATTATAATGATAAAAGTTTTCCGATTTTATATTGGACGGCAAAATTTCATAAAAATCCCCCGAAACCACGCTTTATTGCGGGGGCAGAAAGGTGCCCGACCAGAGTTGCGGCTACTGACTTGTCGTGTATTTTAGGAGAAATCAAAAGTAAGTTTGAGGCATATTGTTCGGGAATTAAAAAAATTTCTAAGTTTAATCCATACTGGAGTGTTAATAATTCGCTGCAAGTAATAGACTCTCTTGCTTTAGTTTCAGCCAAAAGAGTGGACTCGTTTGATTTCACTACATTATATACAAATTTACCCATTAATTTAGTATTTGTAAATTTAAAAAAGATTATTAAGAAAGCTTTCCTTTTGTCTAATTTGCCGTTGTTAAAAACTGATGCGTATAATAAGAAGGCGAGATGGACTAATTATTTTAATAGTACAACGAGCTCAAGACGTTATAGCCTAGATATGATTTTTGATCTACTAGAATTTGTTCTATTTAATACTTATATAAAATTTAATGGCAATCTATATTATAAATGTAATGGAATTCCTATGGGGGGTATTGCCAGTCCAGTTCTAGCGGACCTATTTTTAAATTATTTAGAATACGATTATATGACGGATAAAAAGAATCCAAACAATATAAAGTATTTGCTCTCAAATAATAAAAGATATTTAGATGACCTTCTGGTGATAAATTGTTCAAATTTTTTAGAGATTGCAAGTCAAATATATCCACCAGAGTTAAAGCTGGAATCCAGTAATGGAAATGGCAAATATGACCATTTTCTAGATTTAGAGATTAATGTGACACCTAATAATACAATAAATTTTAAAATATATAATAAAACAGACGATTTTAATTTTGAAATAGTTAATTTTCCATTTCCAAAAAGTAATATTCATTCAAATATAACATATTCATCGTATTTTTCCCAACTATTTAGATATGCAAGAATTTGTACTAATAACATCGATTTTAGAAAAAGATGTATGTTACTTAGCAAGAAGCTAATCATAAAAGGTTTTTCCGCCAATAAACTTGCTTGCCAATTTAAAAAGCTTTGTTTTAAGTATAATCAGCTTTTACATAAGTATAATAAAAGTTATCAAGATATCTTGAATGATATTTTACGGTGACTGGTTGACGGAAATGGTTTATCTTCCCGGTTGTTGATGGTTGGATTGCGACACTTGTGGTAAAGATTAGGGTGGACTACTTGGAATTTAATTCTTAGAATTTGAGTGAAAGTGAAATTGTTCCGGGTGGAGGACTAGTGGTATTTATTTGTTTGTATTTAAATCGGTTGAAGTTCGGCTCTCAGTGTTATTTGAAGGTTGGTTAAGAATGTTGGAAAAAATTTTCTGAGGTATATATTTTTATTTTTTGGATGTTTTGGATTTTGTTTATGTTCATTCCATTGGTGGTACTATATAGGGGTATGCCAGATTATGGCATTGCGCGCTCAATTGCCTGGGTAATGAAATTTAAGCGCCGAAACCCATTTAGGCAATGAGTTTTCATCTGACGAGCCCCGATATATGGTGATCACCTTGGGAATATAATCTTTTTGTAGATTTAAGGTGCTATAGCTTGGTTTTGGAACATAGACGTATGCTTATTGATGCTGATTTTGCTCTATTTTGGACTTGATTTTCGGACTGTTGTATTGGTTATACTGTTTTGTCCTGGGTAACTGGTTGGTTGAGTAGGGTATAGACCTTGTTAAAGTGCTCATTTATTTAATTTACTAAAGTTTGAAGACAGTTTTTTTTTTTTTTTTTTTTTTTTTGCCAGGTGATTACCGTAATACACTATATGATTTCAGGTTGGATCTAGTGCTGGTGGAGGAATTGTTAAAAAAAATTTTCCCCGACAGACCTTAACCCTGATCCAGGTTTTAACCTGAGACGGATAATTGTTCTGGGAAGTCATTTTATTTTTGGTTTTGGGTTGTTTTTCGGTGTTATGGTTAATGGAAATACGCTTGATTTTTGGATATGATTTGGATTTTGTTTCGTTTGTCGTTTTTGGTTTTTTAACTTGTTCTTAATGTTAAATTAGAATGCTATTAAGATTAAAAGCGGTCTACCGGATATTGGTAGGTGTACTGGTCGTTGTTTTATCTGCCGAGACTATTTCACCCCTATGGCTATGGTACAAATCACTTTACATAATAAAAAGTTTCATTGTTTGTTTCGGGGTAGGGTAAATTGTAAAACAAATAATATCATTTATTTGTTGGAGTGTAAAATTTGTGGCTTACAATATGTGGGGGAAAGTATTAATAACATATATGAGAGATTTTAGGGGCACAAAAGCACAATTAAAGGTAAAAAAACGAATAGATATCTAGTACAACATTGTAATAATGGTACCTGTGCTTTAACTGATTTAACCATTACGATTTTAGAAAATTTGGAAATAAGTAATCTAACTAAAGAAGAGAAAAATATAAATTTACGTAAACGAGAAGACTATTGGATCCAGACCCTCGGTACTGCTTATCCGTTCGGGTTGAATGATCGAGTGGCTAAATATGGAGACATGTCTAATGTTGTTGTTAATTGTATAAATGGTTTAATGGGCCATCCTTCTTTTAATCATCCCGTTAAACGTAAAAATCGATCAAGAGGGCATAGGAAAAATAATAGAAAAAAGAATATAGATTTAGAAATCTATTTGAAGGATTTGTGCAAACTATTTGAGTCTAATGGTATGGCTATCATAATAAAATGTTTGAATAGGTTATCAAAAAATAATTTAATAAAATTGTTTTGGAATGTAAATAATAAAAAACCATTTAACTCAAAAATTAAACTGATTTATGATACAGTATGTATTCTAGCTATAACTAAAGGTAATTCAAATGATAAAAAGTCAGATAAGACTGTTAATAAGGAGAATAGATTATATCTTCCTATAACTTTTATAAGTAAACAAATAGAGGATATAAATTTACCTAGAATTCTAAACCAGGCTGATGTTAAACAGGCCCTTCCTAGTAATTTGAAGTATAAGAATAATCCGATTATAACATATAAATTTTCAAAAACGATAGAGCAAATTATTTTTAATTATAATTTAATACTTAAGAATTTTGACACGGATAGTAATTGGAAACCGATTTGTAAGTGTGACCAATTGTTATCGTTTGTTAATCCAACTTACGAACATATTATTACAGGTGATTTAACAATAATTAAGCAAATTGAACTGCAGAATATAATGAAAATTGGGGCTAAATTCCGTCTTTCAAATCATCTAAAACCCTCGAATCTGCTTAGAGGGTTAAATAATAATCTCGAAATATTTATTGATAATTGGTGCAAAAAAGAGAAAATTAATAAAAATTGTTTTCAGAATTGGAATAATTTTATTATTAATAAGGTTAGAAATAAGATAAAAAAGAGGACCAATAAGCATGATAATGATGTTGTTTTTTATAATTCTAAGATAAAACAAGCGATTGATAATATAAAGAGGGATTTTGTAATTGTACCCATTGATAAAGCAAATAATAATTTTGCAATAATTTGTCAGAAGCTTTATTGTGATGTTTTAACAAAGGAGCTTAGAACAACAAATACATATAAAAAGGTTCAAGATGTTAATAATAGTCTATTGATTGGAATAGAGGATATACTTTTAAAAAAATTTAATATTAAGGTTAATGATAATGATAAAAATTTTCCGTTTTTATATTGGACGGCAAAATTTCATAAGAATCCACCGAAACCACGCTTTATTGCGGGGGCAGCAAGGTGCCCGACCAGAGTTGCGGCTACTGACTTGTCGTGTATTTTAGGAGAAATTAAAAATAAGTTTGAGGCATATTGTTCGGGAATTAAAAAAATTTCTAAGTTTAATCCATACTGGAGTGTTAATAATTCGCTGCAAGTAATAGACTCTCTTGCTTTAGTTTCAGCCAAAAGAGTGGACTCGTTTGATTTCACTACATTATATACAAATTTACCCATTAATTTAGTATTTATAAATTTAAAAAAGATTATTAAGAAAGCTTTTCTTTTGTCTAATTTGCCGTTTTTAAAAATTGATGCGTATAATAAGAAGGCGAGATGGACTAATTATTTTAATAGTACAACTAGCTCAAGATGTTATAGCCTAGATATGATTTTTGATCTACTAGAATTTGTTCTATTTAATACTTATCTAAAATTTAATGGCAATCTATATTATCAATGTAATGGAATTCCTATGGGAGGTAATGCCAGTCCAGTTATAGCGGACCTATTTTTAAATTATTTAGAATACGATTATATGACGGATAAAAAGAATCCAAGCAATATAAAGTATTTGCTCTCAAATAATAAAAGATATTTAGATGACCTTCTGGTGATAAATTGTTCAAATTTTTTAGAGATTGCAAGTAAAATATATCCACCAGAGTTAAAGCTGGAATCCAGTAATGGAAATGGCAAATATGACCATTTTCTAGATTTAGAGATTAATGTGGTACCTAATAATACAATAAATTTTAAAATATATAATAAAACAGACGATTTTAATTTTGAAATAGTTAATTTTCCGTTTCCAAAAAGTAAAATTCATTCGAATATAACATATTCATTGTATTTTTCCCAACTATTTAGATATGCAAGAATTTGTACTAATTACATTGATTTTAGAAATAGATGTATGTTACTTAGCAAGAAGCTAATCGTAAGAGGTTTTTGCGCCAATAAACTTGCTTGGCAATTTAATAGCTTTGTTTTAAGTATAATCAGCTTTTACATAAGTATAATAAAAGTTATCAAGATATCTTGAATGATATTTTACGGTGACTGGTTGACGGAAATGGTTTATCTTCCCTGTTGTTGAGGGTTGGATTGCGACACTTGTGGTAAAGATTAGGGTGGACTACTCGGAATTTAATTCTTAGAATTTGAGTGAAAGTGAAATTGTTCCGGGTGGAGGACTAGTGGTATTTATTTGTTTGTATTTAAATCGGTTGAAGTTCGGCTCTCAGTGTTATTTGAAGGTTGGTTAAGAATGTTGGAAAAATTTTTTCTGAGGTATATATTTTTATTTTTTGGATGTTTTGGATTTTGTTTATGTTTATTCCATTGGTGGTACTATATAGGGGTATGCCAGATTATGCCATGGCGCGCTCAATTGCCTGGGTAATGAAATTTAAGCGCCGAAACCCATTTAGGCAATGAGTTTTCATCTGACGAGCCCCGATATATGGTGATCACCTTGGGAATATAATGTTTTTGTAGATTTAAGGTGCTATAGCTTGGTTTTGGAACATAGACGTATGCTTATTGATGCTGATTTTGCTCTATTTTGGAGTTGATTTTCGGACTGTCGGATTGGTTATACTGTTTTGTCCTGGGGAACTGGATGGATGAGTAGGGTCTACACCTTGTTCAAGTGCTCATTTATTTCAGTTACTAAAGTAGGAAGACAGTTTTTTTTTTTTTTTTTTTTTTTTTTTTTTTTTTTTTAGCCAGGTGATTACCGTAATACACTATATGATTTCAGGTTGGATCTAGTGCTGGTGGAGGAATTGTTTAAAAAAATTTTCCCCGACAGACCTTAACCCTGATCCAGGTTTTAACCTGAGACGGATAATTGTTCTGGGAAGTCATTTTATTTTTGGTTTTGGGTTGTTTTTCGGTGTTATGGTTAATGGAAATACGCTTGATTTTTGGATATGATTTGGATTTTGTTTTGTTTGTCGTTTTTTGTTTTTTAACTTGTTATTAATGGTAAATTAGAATTCTAGTAAGATTAAAATCGGTCTACCGGATATTGGTAGGTGTACTGGTCGTTGTTTTCTCTGCCGAGACTATTTCACCCCTAAGGCTATGGTACAAATCACTTTATATAATAAAAAGTTTCATTGTTTGTTTCGGGGTAGGGTAAATTGTAAAACAAATAATATCATTTATTTGTTGGAGTGTAAAATTTGTGGCTTACAATATGTGGGGGAAAGTATTAATAGCATATATGAGAGATTTTCGGGGCACAAAAGCACAATTAAAGGTAAAAAAACGAATAGCTATCTAGTACAACATTGTAATAATGGTACCTGTGCTTTAACTGATTTAACCATTACGATTTTAGAAAATTTGGAAATAAGTAATCTAACTAAAGAAGAGAAAAATATAAATTTACGTAAACATGAAGACTATTGGATCCATACCCTCGGTACTGCTTATCCTTTTGGGTTGAATGATCGATTGTATCAATATTGAGACACGTATAATGTTGTTTCTAATTTTATAAATGGTTAATTTGGTCATCCTTCTCTAAATCATCATGTTAAAAGCAAAACTCAACCAAGAGTCCTTATGAATAATAATAGAAAAAATACTATAGATTTAGATATCTGTTTTAAGGATTTTTGTATACTATTTGAGTCTAATGGTATGGCTAGCATAATAAAATGTTTAAATAAGCTATCAAAAAATAATTTAATAAAATTGTTTTGGAATGTAAATAATAAAACACCATGTAACTCAAAAATTAAACTGATTTATGATACAGTATGTGTTCTAGCTAGAACTAAAGGTAATTCAAATGATAAAAAGTCAGATAAGACTGTTAATAAGGAGAATAGATTATATCTTCCTATAACTTTTATAAGTAAACAAATAGAGGTTATAAATTTACCTGGAATTTTAATCCAGGCTGATGTGAAACAGGCCTTTCCTAGTAATTTGAAGTATAAGAATAATACGATTATAATACATAAATTTTCAAAAAAGATAGGACAAATGATTTTTAATTATAATTTAATACTTAGGAATTTTGACACGGATAGTAATTGGAAACCTATTTGTAAGTGTGACCAATTGTTATCGTTTGTTAATACAACTTACGAACATATTATTACAGGTGATTTAACAATAATTAAGCAAATTAAATTGCAAAATATAATGAAAATGGGGGCTAAATTCCGTCTTTCAAATCATCTAAAACCCTCAAATCTGCTTAGAGGGTTAAATAATAATCTCTACATATTTATTGATAAATGGTGCAAAAAAGAGAAAATTAATAAAAATTGTTTTCAGAATTGGAATAGTTTCATTATTAATAAGGTTAGAAATAAGATATATAAGAGGACAAATAAGCATGATAATGATGTTGTTTTTTTTAATTCTAAGATAAAACAAGCGATTGATAATATAAAGAGGGATTTTGTAATGGTACCCATTGATAAAGCAAATAATAATTTTGCAATAATTTGTCAGAAGCTTTATTGTGATGTTTTAACAAAGGAGCTTGGTACAACAAATACATATAAGAAGGTTCAAGATGTTAATAATAGTCTATTGATCGGAATAGAGGATATACTTTTTAAAAAATTTAATATGAAGGTTAATGATAATAATAAAAATTTTCCGATTTTATATTGGACGGCAAAATTTCATAAAAATCCCCCGAAACCACGCTTTATTGCGGGGGCAGAATGGTGCCCGACCAGAGTTGCGGCTACTGACTTGTCGTGTATTTTAGGAGAAATCAAAAGTAAGTTTGAGGCATATTGTTCGGGAATTAAAAAATTTTCTAAGTTTAATCCATACTGGAGTGTTAATAATTCGCTGCAAGTAATAGACTCTCTTGCTTTAGTTTCAGTCAAAAGAGTGGACTCGTTTGATTTCACTACATTATATACAAATTTACCCATTAATTTAGTATTTATAAATTTAAAAAAGATTATTAAGGAAGCTTTTCTTTTGTCTAATTTGCCGTTTTTAAAAATTGATGCGTATAATAAGAAGGCGAGATGGACTAATTATTTTAATAGTACAACTAGCTCAAGATGTTATAGCCTAGATATGATTTTTGATCTACTAGAATCTGTTCTATTTAATACTTATATAAAATTTAATGGCCATCTATATTATCAATGTAATGGAATTCCTATGGGGGGTAATGCCAGTCCAGTTATAGCGGACCTATTTCTAAATTATTTAGAATACGATTATATGAAGGATAAAAAGAATCCAAGTAATATAAAGTATTTGCTCTCAAATAATAAAAGATATTTAGATGACCTTCTGGTGATAAATTGTTCAAATTTTTTAGAGATTGCAATACAAATATATCCACCAGAGTTAAAGCTGGAATCCAGTAATGGAAATGGCAAATATGACCATTTTCTAGATTTAGAGATTAATGTGATACCTAATAATACAATAAATTTTAAAATATATAATAAAACAGACGATTTTAATTTTGAAATAGTTAATTTTCCATTTCCAAAAAGTAATATTTATTTAAATATAACATATTCATCGTATTTTTACCAACTATTTAGATATGCAAGAATTTGTACTAATTACATCGATTTTAGAAATAGATGTATGTTACTTAGCAAGAAGCTAATCATAAGAGGTTTTTCCGCCAATAAACTTGCTCGGCAATTTAAAAAGCTTTGTTTTAAGTATAATCAGCTTTTACATAAGTATAATAAAAGTTATCAAGATATCTTGAATGATATTTTACGGTAACTTGTTGACGGAATTGGTTTATCTTCCCGGTTGTTGAGGGTTGGATTGAGACACCTGTGGTAAAGATTATGGTGGAATATTCGGAATTTAATTCTTAGAATTTGAGTGAAAGTGAAATTGTTCCGGGTGGAGGACTAGTTGTATTTATTTGTTTGTATTTAAATCGGTTGAAGTTGGGCTCTCAGTGGTATTTGAAGCTTGGTTAAGAATGTTGGAAAAAAATTTTCTGAGGTATATATTTTAATTTTTTGGATGTTTTGAATTTTGTTGATGTTCATTCCATGGTTGGTACTATATAGGGGTATGCCAGATTATGGCATGGCGCGCTCAATTGCCTGGGTAATGAAATTTAAGCGCCGAAACCCATTTAGGCAATGAGTTTTCATCTGACGAGCCCCGATATATGGTGATCACCTTGGGAATATAATGTTTTTGTAGATTTAAGGTGCTATAGCTTGGTTTTGGAACATAGACGTATGCTTATTGATGCTGATTTTGCTCTATTTTGGACTTGATTTTCGGACTGTCGGATTGGTTATACTGTTTTGTCCTGGGGAACTGGATGGATGAGTAGGGTCTAGACCTTGTTCAAGTGCTCATTTATTTCAGTTACTAAAGTAGGAAGACAGTTTTTTTTTTTTTTTTTTTTTTTTTTTTTTTTTTTGCCAGGTGATTACCGTAATACACTATATGATTTCAGGTTGGATCTAGTACTGGTGGAGGAATTGTTAAAAAAAAATTTTCCCCGACAGACCTTAACCCTGATCCAGGTTTTAACCTGAGACGGATAATTGTTCTGGGAAATCATTTTATTTTTGGTTTTGGGTTGTTTTTCGGTGTTATGGTTAATGGAAATATGCTTGATTTTTGGATATGATTTGGATTTTGTTTTGTTTGTCGTTTTTGGTTTTTTAACTTGTTCTTAATGTTAAATTCGAATGCTAGTAAGATTCAAAGCGGTATACCGGATATTGGTAGGTGTACTGGTCGTTGTTTTCTCTTCCGAGATTATTTAACCCCAAGGGCTATGGTACAAAGCACTTTATATAATAAAAAGTTTCATTGTTTGTTTCCGGGGTAGGGTTAGAATTGTAAAACAAATAATATCATTTATTTGTTGGAGTGTAAAAATTGTGGCTTACAATATGTGGGGGAAAGTATTAATAACATATATGAGAGATTTTTCGGGGCACAAAAAGCACAATTAAAGGTAAAAAAACGAATAGCTATCTAGTACAACATTCTTTGTTTTATATTTATCCCATAACATTTGTTTTGTTATGGTAATTCTGACGTGCTTATGCTAGCTTTTGTGCTATTTTAGCCAATAAATCATATTCTATTCTATATGCACCTTCACAAGAGTTGAATTTTTTGGTACTCCAAAGAAATTTAATTCCTCATTGTCGTGACAATGCATGCATACGTTTCCGATAGTGCTACCACTTGTACTTGTTTCATAGTTCAAATACTTCTCCTTGTCAGCATTCAATGCTACAATAACATTATCTTGTGGACACACTTTCTTAAAATGCTCCATCTTCACTTTTTTAAAGATATGAGTTATGTGTTTATCCTTCCACTGCGTAAAAATTACTGATTTAATATATGCACTAAACTAGATAGTGTCGATAGCCCACCATAGAGTACCAGTGGGAAAGTCGCGTCGTGTCTATGAGCTAGCATGGAGTACGATTAGCAGAGCCGTAAGCATATTTCATGTCATTTTAAGATACGTATAAAAAAAGTTGAATAATTGGAGTTGAATAAGTCCGAAAAAAATTCAGTCCAAAAAAAAAGGTGCTACTACAAACATTATTTTTCTAATAGTAAAAGTCACGACTAACATTTCTATATCATTCTCATTTTGAATTTGGAAAATAATAAATATGATTTTTTTTATGTTTTAAGTATGTTTTATGTAGCTCTAAGACATGTAAAAAAAGTTGATAAAATACCATGTTAAAAAAATATAAAAAAGTTTAAGAAAACAAAACAAAAAAATTAAAAAAAAATGGAGGGGGGGCCAAAAAGTTGGAGGGATGAGGCCCCTTGGAGGTTGGGGATAAGGGGCCTTTGGAGGTTGAGGTCTTTGGTGGTTGGGGTCATTGATGGTTGCGGTCCTTGATGCTTCAAACCTATAATCATCTCACTAGTTGATTTCTAAGGATATCTAAGGATTGTTCTGAATTTCTTTATTAAAATTGTTTTCTTGGCATCTACATCGCTATTAGTATCAACTTTTTAGTATACTAGAATATTAGATCATATTTTATATTGACAACACTGTTCAAATGGTACTTGTGTATTATACAGAACACATCCGAGAAGTAAAGCTAGGTCAAGTCACATGGTCATCCTTTCATCGTTAATCGTTTCCGTAGATTGATGCCAACGATGTTATTCCAAATTTATAATAAATTGCCTATGAGTTAGGAACCCCTTCGGGCTTACCTTGACTGGTAAGCAGTTTAACCCTTTCTTACCATCTTAATACAATCCAATTAAAAATGTTATCGAGCTGTTTCACCCCTATTATTCAATCACCAATTAAGATCATTCATTGCTGTGTTATGCCGGTGGAATATCTTTTCGCAAATTGAGTTAGTTACCTTAACTGGTAAGCAGTTTAACCCTTTTTACCACCTTCATACAATCCAATTAAAAATGTTACCGAGCTTTGTTTCACCCCTATTATTCAATCGTCAATTAAGATTATTCATAGCAGAGTTTTGCCAATGGAATACCTTTTTTCGCAAATTGAGTTAGTTACCTTAACTGGTAAGCAGCATAACCCTTTTTAACACCTTCATACAATCCAATTAAAAATGTTATCGAGCTCTGTTTCACCCCTATTATTCAGTCACCAATTAAGCATGTTCAGAGCAGAGTTATGCCAATGGAATACCTTTTTCGCAAATTGATTTAGCTATGATACCGCAATAATGTAAACGAAACTGGCGAAAGCCCTGATACCTATAAGCTACAGATTATTAATCTGTTTGACAAGTAGGAAAAAACCTGATTATTTTCATCTACGGCTGAAACCAGTATTTTACAAAAAAAGACTATTAATCCTTTGAATACGCTATATGAAGGTCCTATCTTTTGGCTATTGAACCTAAAAAACCTGTCTGAATGCCTGGTCACATTATAGGACCCTAATATAACATGGTCGGTCCCTTTATAGGTCCATAATATAGAGGGTTTGGTAGTTTTAAACAACCTCCGTTGAAACCTTATACATGCTTACTACTCTTGTTGTATGTTTTTCCTATGATTTTTTATTCAATTTCGGTTCATCTTGGATTTCATATATTCTTTAATAGTAATTTCTGGTCGTTTTGAGTTTGAATTTTAACAGGTATTTGTATCTGCAGAGCTTAAGTTTAAATTGGCCTTTACTTTTCTTTGAAAACTTATTTTTCGGAGTCTTTTTTTAATTAATTTCTGTTCGTTTTTTATTACAAAAGTTTCGAGTACTTATGGCATGGGGGGGGGGGTTGCTTACTGTCCGATTATTCTTGACTTCTAAAAACGGAGCTAAAACTTTCGATCTAAATCGAATGAGCCTTTTCCAAAGTCTATGCGATTACCTCTTTGATAAAAACCATATATATATATATATATATATATATATATATATATATATATATATATATATATATATATATATATATATATATATATATATATATATATATATATATATATATATATATATATATATATATATATATATATATATATATATATATATATATATATATATATATATATATATATATATATATATATATATATATATATATATATATATATATATATATATATACACACACACACACACACACACACACACTATATATATATATATATATATATATATATATATATATATATATATATATATATATATATATATATATATATATATATATATATATATATATATATAAATATATGAATAATGGACAGCTTGTATAACTTACAGCCCTTGCCCTGGGGGCGGTGGAGGTTTTTTCAACCCCAAGGCATAGTTATTTTAATTACTTCAGCTTTTGACTATTTTTGACATAATGGCCATCTCAAAATTTTGATTGGCTGCATTTGGGGAAAAGAGGGCGTGAAGAAGGGGGGGGGGGGGCTTGGTGCCCTCCAATTACATTTCAATTTTAACAAGGGCATTAGAAATTACTATTTGAAATTGAATGAGCCCCTCCGAAGTTCATAACACCACCCCATGCATATAAAGCACCTCTAGGGGGGTATATTAAAAAAATATTGAAGGTATATAAGATTTATTCATTCATTTATGTTTGCACCTGTTATCCTTATGTTTGTAAGATAGTTAATTTTAATTTCTGTTCGTTTGGGGTTTCGTTTATTCTTTAACAGTAATTTCTGGGTTTTAACTTTTTGAGTTTTAACTATAATAGAAATTAATTTCTGTTGAACATGAGTTCAAAATGGCTCTTTACTTTTCTTAGAAAACTTCTTTTCATGCAAGGTTTTTTTTAATTAATAATAATTATAAAACACTGAAGCCTTATGGCCTTTGCTATAGACAATGGAAGTGCATGCCTCTAATAAATCATACGTGATTTATTCACTGAGCAATGAATGGATCAAAAAAATAGCTTCGGAATTGCTAGATAAAAATTAGATAACAAAAATTGTTATCCAAATTTTGAAAATTATAAAAAAAACTGGCTATCTCCAAATTTGTAGCGGATGGGTTTACGGAAAAACGGGCGAAGGAGGGCTAGTTGCCCTTAAATCTCTTTTGCAATACTTTATTTTGGTTTTTAATGTGGGTTCCTTTTTTAAAATAATATCATAAAAAGAACCAATATTTATGTTACCAGTATCTCTATTAATTGATAAACCTGCAAAAAATATATTTTTAATTTCTAATTCTTCAAGAGCCCATTACGTGAAACCTTTATCATTGGAAATGGCTGTTGCCTCCTGGAATTGCACAAAATGGTTCAAATTAAAAAATACATTTTCTGCCAAGGCTGAAGTGAAACTGTCTGGAGGTTTTGTAAATTTTAAAGCATTATCTATTGAATTTTGTGCAGTTCCAGGAGGCAACAGCCATTTCCAATGATTAATCAAAAAAACATTTCGAAAAATAAGTTTTTCAAAGAAAGTAAGGGCCATTTTAAACTTAAGCTCAGCAGATACAAATACCTTTTAAAATTCAAACTCAAAATGACCAGAAATTACTATTAAAGAATGCATGAAACCCAAAACGCACAGAAAATAAATAAACAATCATAGCAAAAACATACAACAAGTAATAATATAAATTAATAAATAAATCTTAAAACGGGTGAAACTTAAATTGAATATGCAAATCAAGCTTGAAACGAACAAAAATCACCACAAACATGAGTTCTTAATAACTTCGATAACTCAAAAATTCCAATATCCTATCGTTAACATCGCTCAGCAAACATCCCCAGTGAAAGTGTTTTGTGGTTATCAGAGAACCTGGTAAACCAAATATTGCATGTTTTAAATCGTTCTTTTATATTGTGTTAGATGTTCAGATATAGGTATGTATGCGTTGTTGAACTAATCATTTAATTTAGCTTAAATATAAAAAAAAGTGTGCCCTATAGACAGCAAAATCAAAATCAAAATTGTAAAAGGTGACTTCTCAAAAAAATCTTATGTAAAGGTAGAATAGCCCCAACCTTGTTGGAAATGTAAATGTAATCAGTTTTAGATGTAGAAAGAAAAAACAAATCTTTAGTATAGTAGCTAGGCTATAACCATGAATAATCTTAATCCGGTAGATGAATTTTAGATAGGGATGTAGAAAAAAATAAGAAAAGTAATAGAGAGAATTTCTAGCACTCCTGATTAAACCAAAATAAAAATATGAAATAATACAATGTCAATCAAAATTATGTAGAATAAATAGTTAATAAATTACGAACATTTCAAAAGCCCAAAGGCAAGCAAGTACTAATGACGGGACGTCATTATTTGATGGGAAGGGTAATATATACCGTGAGTAGAATGCGATATATTTAAAATACAAAAATAAAGTTCCATCTTTCTAAAGATAATTCTTAAAGATAATTCCGACTTCCTCTAATTAAGTTTAAATCTAGTTTCAAAAAAAGAAAAGTCCTTAATCAGTATAAAGAAAAACTGTCTTTTAGTTCCAGCCAAAACTCGTTACTAATCACGGGAGAGGGTTTTGAATTTCGCCAAGAAGAGTGGTAATAAAAAAACTAAAAAATACAATGTTTCGCAGTAAGTCTAAGTGATAAGAGTGTGTGAACGTTTAAATCATCAAAAATATTTAAGAAAGATTATTGGACGGAGGGTTTGGCCCGCCTCAGGACTTAGGCCAATTGTGGGTCGGCTCTTTTAGCGCAGGACGAGGACTATATTTTATAGTGTGGTAAAAGTGTTTTGTGGGGGATTCGAAAATCAGATTAAAGATTATTGTCGACAGAATTATATTGGCATTCAAGCATTGCGATTCAAATTATTATGCAGTCATTGTAGAGACTTGGTTATTATTTGCCGTCAATTGAAGTAAGCCCTGTTGTACACCTAAAATTTAAGTTACAATAAATCTATTGCTCTTCTATTTGTGGTTATTTTGTTGTATATGTCTGTATCTAGTCACACGACAGGTAATTAGTTCGTATGTCTCCAAGGTACGTTCCCAGGAATCTGATCTCCAGATAGCTCGAGGAAAAGAGGTCACATTTATTCGGCTACACATTTTATTTTCTCTCAATAATTGAGGGTGGCGCGGTCATAAATTTACTTCACTCTCCATTGCTGTGGCGCAGGCCTTGATGGCACAATCTTTAGCGCTATAAGTGGCGCTATCGGAGAACTTATCAGGTGTAAGTTCATAGCTTTAAAGTACGATATTAGATTTGACGCGATCAATATTTATGACCACAATTGCCTCAGTCATTTCTTTTATCGTTACACATTGCATTTCTTTTTATTTGTTGAGGATTCCTAGATTCCGTTCTATTTTGAATATTATACACGGTACGTAATATGAAAAATTCATGAGGATTCTCAGTACTTGTCTGTTAAACAGAACATCCTCAAAAAGTGAAGTCAGGTTAATTCTAATGAAATATACCAAAACATGATGATAATATAATACCTTAGAAGCAAAATTAATGGAAACTATAAAAAAGAATTATAGAAAGCATGCCGCACAGTGTGCATTATTTTAATACATAGTCCAACCTAAACTAATGTAACGTAACCCCTAACCACCTCTAAATATTACATATTTAATTAAAATATATACATGTATTCAAACCTATTTTGTGAAATCTTAAACAGAGTAATTCTTGAGGAGTTTCTGTTTAACAGACAAGTACCGGAGTCTCGTCCATTATTGTGTCATAGATAATTAATGCAGAAGCTACACGGTTAGTACGGAAAAATGTCACGCTAAGTTTTTATAAAGGGTAGTAATTTGGTGATTTAGAAAGTAATAAAATGCTAGTTCTTATAATTTAGCTTAAAACATAATGTTTTCTCTACTTTTTCTTCCTCATTGGGCTATTTCCTGTCATTATCAACAATTCATTTTCTATTCACACTGCCTCCATAAGACATGTATTATCTAGGAATACGGTCAGATTAGGGTTCTGTTGTGTTTGGATACTTCCAATTTCAATGCAAGGCCCAGCAAGTGATGAGTAAAAGACTTCATTATATAATAAAAATATTTGCTATCCCAAGGGTAATCCCTGTGGGACTCCAGATTCCACGCCTTTTAAGACAAAATACAAAGCTACGCCCTTTGAGATAAAATACGAAAAGGTAAAACCCATTCCAACGAGTCCCACTAGCAGTATAGGCCTTTGGATCCTACGACATACATACACCAAAGATCCCGGGTCTGGAGGCTTTTTTAATCCTCCGTATCTCTCTTTTGGATCCTGCGACACACATAGGGCGGTACTCCTACGGCACACATTTCCCACCATTCCTACGACACACATATCCCAACATCCCGGCAACAAATATATCCCGTCATTCCGACGACACGCATATACCATCATTCCGACGACGCATATATCCTTTTACTCTGACGACACATATATCCCATCATTCCAAGTGCACAGTACCTCATCATTCCTACGACACATATAGCGTTATCTCAAATTCCGGTTGATAAGGGAAATTCTTGGAAATACATGCCAAATATTCTTTCTGATACATCGCCTCGAATACAAGAGGCCAATGCACCATTATCTCAACAAAATATTCTGATATAAGAGAAAGACTGTTAAGTCACCTAAACTTTAAAAAAAAATTAATACACTAAGACAACTAAATAAGTTATCGTGATTTGAAGGTCATTCCTTAGATGAAGTGAGCTTTATCTAGCAACATGTTTAATAAAAGGAGTTTAGATGTGGACTAAGAAAAAGAGGCTCGTAATCTAAATATGTTTCGTTGTATGCTTAGCGGACGGGGACTGGTTTTCATACAATTTTGGTTTATCAATAGACTTTGCAATCCCATTTAGTTACAGAGTTGTATGTATATCCTCTTTAGTTTTAAAAACACCCCTCTCTACTAGCCATTCTTGAGGTATTGAATTCAATCTATGGAATATTTTGAACCTGGACCTTCAAAGGACAGTAAAGAACAAAATCGAAACTAAAAAAAGGACCATTTACCGAATTTTATGCGTTTTAAATCATGTATGATCATTAGTATTAAAAAACCCTTCCCATATAGCCATTCTTGAACTATGGAGTTCATTCCATGGAATATTCTTTCATCTGAACCTTCAGGAGACGGTAAAGAACGATATCAAAACTAAATACGCATAAACACTGCCATGCGGTGGTTTATATGCTTAGCCCTTGACATGAATCTTTTTTTTATTCTTAACGTTTATTTTACTTAGATTTTTTAACTGATATTTTTTAACTTTTTTCATGTCAGGTTACGTTATAAATCATTCTTTATCCTTTAAAAAAGCATTACGGGGTTTGAGAGACTCTGTTCCCTGATTCCATTTGGGGGTTTATCTATACTAGGCGCTCACTAAGAAACGAATATTTTTTGTTAAATAAATAATTCTTGTGTCACAGGCAGCGCGCTAGCGCTGCCTAAGTAAAGAACGATGTGGGCACAATGTGTTTTTTTGTGTTTTTTTCTCCATGCCCGGGCACTTTGCATCGAAGGAGTTGTCGTAGAAACTTCGAAAAGGGCTCATTCGATTGGAAATTAGAGTGGCTAGTGCCCTTTTTAATAGTCAAAAGTGATTGGAGGGAAACTAGCCCCCCCCCATGCCTGAAAATCCCCCAAACACATCCAATCAAAATTTTGAGATAGCCATTTTGTTCAGCGTAGTTGATTTCCAGATAGAAAATAACTTTTTGAAGAGAATACTCCCCCACAACCCCCGGGGCAAGGGTTTTAAGTTATACCCTGAGGGCATGTAAGATCAATGTTGACAATCTACAGTTTATTATTTTTGTTCTTTAAAGCAGGGCACTTCATATAGAAGGGTTCGTCGTAGAGACTTTAAAAGGGGCTCATTCGATTAGAAATCGAGAGTTCTAGTGCCCTTTTTAATAGTCGAAATTGATTGGAGGTCAACTAGTCCCCCCTCACGGCAATCATTCCCCCAAACACATCCAATCGAAATTTTGAGATAGCCATTTTGTTCAGCGTAAATGATTTCCAGATAGAAAATGTGTTTTTGAGGAGGACACTCTCCCACAACCCTCAGGGCAAGGGTTTTAAGTTATGCCCTGGGGGCATAAAAGGTTTTTATAGAATTCGTTGTCGTAGAAACTTCAAAACAGGCTCATTCGATTGGAAATTCAAAGGACTAGTGCCCTTTTTAATAGTCGTAAGTGATAGGAGGGCAACTAGCCTCCCCCCAGCCAATCATTCCCCCAAACAAATCCTATACAAATTGTGAGATAGCCATTTTGTTCAGCGTAGTTGATTTCCATATAGAAAATATGTTTTTAAGGAGGACGCTCCCCAACAACCCTCAGGGCAAGGGTTTTAAGTTATGCCCTGGGGGCATATAAGGTTTTTATAGAGGCCGTTGTCGTAGAAACTTCAAAACAGGCTCATTCGATTGGAAATTCAAAAGGGCGTTTGCCCTTTTTAATAGTCGAAAGTGATTGGAGGTCAACTAGCTCCCCCCCCCCCACGCCCATTATTCCACCAAACACATCCAATCAAAATTGTGAGATAGCCATTTTGTTCAGCGTAGTTGATTTCAGGATAGAAATTACATTTTTGAGGAGGACACTGCCCCGGAACCCTTAGGGCAAAGGTTTTAAGTTACGCCCTGGGGGCATATAAGGTTTTTTTTATAGAAGGCATTGTCATAGAAACTTCAAAACAGGCTCATTTGATTAAAAATTCAAACAGCTAGTCCCCTTTTTAAAATTCAAAAGGGATTGGATGGTAACTAACCCCCCCACGCTCATTATTCGTCCAAACACATCCAATAAAAATTTTGAGATAGCCATTTTGTTCAGCGTAATTGATTACAAGATAGGAAATGTGTTTTTGAGGAGAACACTCCCCCACAACCCTCAGGGCAAGGGTTTTACGTTGTGCCCTAGGGGCATATCAGGTTTTTATAGAAGGCATGTTCGTAGTAACTTCAAAAAGGCTCATTCGATTGGAAATTCAAAGGGCTAGTGCCATTTTTAATAGTTGAAAGGGATTGGAGGGCAACTAGCCCCCCCCCCCCACACCCATCGTTCCCCCAAACACATCCAATCAAAATTGTGAGATAGCCATTTTGTTCAACGTAGTTGATTTCCAGATAGAAAATATATTTTTGAGGAGGACACTCCCCCACGACCCAAGGGGCAAGGGTTTTAAGTTATGCCCTGAGGGCATATAAGAACAATGTTGGCAGAATGCATCATTTATTTTTTTTTTCCTTTAGAGCAGGGCATTTCATATGGAAGGGGTTGTCATAGAAACTTCAAAAGGGGCTCATTCGATTAGAAATCAAGAGTTCTAGTGCCTAGTAGAAATTATGTTTTTGAGGAGGACACTCCCCCACAACCCTCAGGGCAAGGGTTTTACGTTGTGCCCTAGGGGCATATCAGGTTTTTATAGAAGGCATGTTCGTAGTAACTTCAAAAAGGCTCATTCGATTGGATATTCAAAGGGCTAGTGTCCTTTTAAATAGTCGAAAGGGATTGGAGGGCCACTAGCCCCCCCCCCACACCCATATTTCCCCCAAACACATCCAATCAAAATTGTGAGATAGCCATTTTGTTCAACGTAGTTGATTTCCAGATAGAAAATATATTTTTGAGGAGGACACTCCCCCACGACCCAAGGGGCAAGGGTTTTAAGTTATGCCCTGAGGGCATATAAGAACAATGTTGGCAGAATGCATCATTTATTTTTTTTTTCCTTTAGAGCAGGGCATTTCATATGGAAGGGTTTGTCATAGAAACTTCAAAAGGGGCTCATTCGATTAGAAATCAAGAGTTCTAGTGCCTAGTAGAAATTATGTTTTTGAGGAGGACACTCCCCCGAAACCCTCAGGGCAAAGGTTTTAAGTTACGCCCTGGGGGCATATAAAGTTTTTATAGAAGGCAATGTTGTAGAAACTTCAAACCAGGCTCATTCGATTGAAAATTCAAAGGGCTAGTGCCATTTCTAAAATTCGGAAGGGATTGGAGGGCAACTAGCCCCCCCCCCATGCCCATGATCCGTCCAAACACATAGTAGAAAGGCCTGATTGACTCCAGGGGGTAGTCCAAATATGGGCATAGAGTCATTAGGGAGAACACGTGGTTAATGGGGTCAATGACCTAACACCTGTGCTGTCAGTCATTAATCAAATTGTTTCCTGGCAAAGTTTAATAATATCTTACTGGTAATTAGAAACAATTCTCCAGGAATAGATCCAAGTCATTAATGTCTTTGCCTCGGAAACAATTCTACTGGTCGAACTCCATAAGATACTAATAACCAAACGCCATGGAAACAATTCTCAAAGAAACATCTTAGCGATGAATTGTTTTAGCGCGGGAATCAGGTTTCTTAGTAATTTGAAATGTGTCAGCGCAGAGATGCCAAAAACAAAAGGAACACGCTGAAATTACGTTTAGGGGTTATTTGGGCGAAAGCGTTTTAGACATTTTATGGAATTATTTCGGCGAAACAGTTAGAGACATTTTAAAAGATGATTTTAGAAGAGGATTTGAGGGTGAAACTCTGTGGTCGTTATAATACGCAAGTTCCATTTGAACAGTGTTGTGAGGTCCCCTACCAACACCCCAAAGGGTTCCGATCCCCCCACCCCAACCCCGAAGGAAGCCCCAGGTCCTCAAAGGTCCCCCAGGCTCCCAAAGGACCACCCAGCCCTCAAGGGCCCCCCAGACCCTCAAAGGCCCTCCCCGGGCCCCATCTTTCGTTGATGTGTGTTGTCTGAAACCTATGATTTGGGGTGTATCGGTTGCTATTTTTCACTTTTCTGAGTTGGATTTCTTAGTCTTTCATAGGTATGTGTTGTCTGAAACCTATGATTTGGGATGGGTGGTTTGCTATTTTTGACTTTTCTGAGCTGGATTTCTTACCCTTTCATAGGTGTGTGTTGTCAGAAAATTATGATTTGGGATGGGCAGTTTGCTAGTTGAACTTTTCAGAGCTAGGATTCTTAGTCTCTCATAGGTGTTTGTTGTCAGAAAATTATGATTTGGGATGTGTAGTTTGCTAGTTGGACTTTTATGAGCTAGGTTTCCTAGTATTTCGTAGGTGTGTGTTGTCTGAAACTTATGAATTGGGATATGTAAATTACTATTTCGGGCTTTTCTAAGCTAGATTTTTTAGTCTTTCGTTGATGTGTGTTGTCTGAAACCTATGATTTTGGATGTGTGGTTTCCTATTTATGACTTTTAAGATTTGGATTTCTTAGCCTTTCATAGGTGTGTGTTGTCTGAAACATATGATTTGGGATGGTTAATTTGCTATTTCTGGCTTTTATTAGCTAGGTTTCTTAACCTTTCATAGGTGTGTGTTGTCAGAAAATTATGATTTGGGATGTGTAGTTTGCTATTTGGACTTTTCAGAGCTAGGATTCTTAGTCCCTCATAGGTGTTTTTTGTCTGAAACCCATAGTTTGGGATGAGTAGTTTGCTATTTCAGGCTTTTATGAGCTAGGTTTCCTAGTATTTCGTAGGTGTGCGTTGTCTGAAACTTATGATTTGGGATATGTAAATTACTATTTCGGGCTTTTCTGAGCTAGATTTCTTTATCTTTCGTTGGTGTGTCTTGTCCGAAACATATGATTTGGGATGTGTTGTGTGCTATTTTTTTACTTTTCTGAGCTGGGTTTCTTAGTCGCTCAAAGGTGTGTATTGGCTGAAACATATGATGTGTGAATGTGGTATTTGCTATTTTGACTCTTATTCACTAGATTTCATAGCATTTAATAGATCTGTGCTGTCCGAAAATAATAATGTGATAGGTGTAGTTTGCTTTTTGGACTTTTCAGAGCTAGGACTCTTAGTCTCTCATAGGTGTTTGTTGTCTGAAACTTCTAGTTTGGGATGAATAGTTTGCTATTTCAGGCTTTTCTGAGCAAAGGTTTCCTAGTATTTCGTATGTGAATTCTGTCTGAAACTTACGATTTGGGATATGTAAATTACTATTTCGGGTTTTTCAAAGCTATATTTCTTAGTCTTTCGTTGGTGTGAGTTGTTTGAAACCTATTATTTGGGATGGCTAATTTGCTATTTTTGACTTTTCTGAACTATATTTTTTAGCTTTTCATAGGTGTGTGCTGTCATAAAATTATGATTTGGGATTTGTAGTTTGCTTTTTGGACTTTTCAGAGCCAGGATTCTTAGACTCTCAAAGGTATTTGTTGTCTGAAGCCTATAGTTTGGGATGAATAGTTTGTTATTTCAGGCTTTTCTGAGCTAAGGTTTCCTAGTATTTCGTAGGTGTGTGTTGACTGAAACTTATGTTTGGAGGTGCGTAATTTGCTATTTCCGGCTTTTCTAAGCTAGATTTCTTAGTCTTTCGTTGGTGTGTGTTGTCTGAAACCTATGATGTGGGATGGGTGGATTGCTATTTTTGACTTTTCTGAGCTGGATTTCTTAGCCTTTCGTAGGTGTGTGTTGACTGAAACCTATGATTTGGGATGAGTGGTTTGCTATTTTTGACTTTTCTGAGCTAGATTTCTTAGCCTTTCATAGGTGTGTGTTTTCAGAAAATTATGATTTGGGATTTGTAGTTTGCTTTTTGGACTTTTCAGAGCTAGGATTCTTAGTCTGAAACCTAGAGTTTGGGATGAGTAGTTTGCTATTTCAGGCTTTTCTGAGCTAAGGTTTCTTAGTATTTCGTAGGTGTGTGTTGTCTGAAACTTATGATTTGAGGTGTGTAATTTGCTATTTCCGACTTTTCATAGCCAGATTTCTTAGTGCTTCGTAGGTGTGTGTTGTCTGAAACTTATGATTTGGGATGGTTAATTTGCTATTTCCGGCTTTTATTAGCAAGGTTTCTTGGTCTTTCGTAGGTATGTGTTGTCTGAAACCTATAAAAATAAACTATTTCCGTAAAATCTGTGCTAATAAGGGTTTTTTACCGTAAACTCTAGTTTTGTGTAAGAAAATTATGGAAAATACATTTCGTTGATTCATAAGTGAAACTTAAGCCCATTTTACAGCTTTTTGGATACCTCAACATCAAGAATTACTTTTCAAAGACCATTTCAGAGCAAGTTACATTCTTAATGACCATCCTAAACCCATTTTCAACTTGAAGTACTTATCATTTTCACCCACAACTATACTTACAGCTTTTTTGGATACCTCAACACCAAGAAATACTTTACAAAGACCATTTCAGAGCAAGTTACTTTCTTAATGTCCCTCCTAAACCCATTTTTCAACTTGAAGTACTTATCTTTTTCATCCAGAACTATACTTTACAGCTTTTTGGATACCTCAACATCAAGAAATACCTTTCAAAAGGCATTTCAGAGCAAGTTACTTTCTTAATGTCCCTCCTAAACCCATTTTCCAACTTGAAGGACTTATCTTTTTCACCCACAACTATACTTTACAGCTTTTTGGATACCTCAACATCAAGAAATATTTTTCAAAGACCATTTCAGAGCAAGTTACTTTCTTAATGACCATCCTAAGCCCATTTTCCAACTCGATGTAATTATATTTTCCCTCCACAACTTTACTTTACAGTTTTTTGGATACCTCAACAACAATAAATTATTTTCAATGACAATTTCATAGCAAGATACTTTCTTAATAACACACCAAAATCCATTTTCCAACTTGAAGTACTTATCTTTTTCACACACAACTATACTTTATAGCTTTTTGGATACCTCAACACCAAGAAATACCTTTCAAAAGGCATTTCAGAGCAAGTTACATTCTTAACGTCCCTCCTAAACCCATTACACAACTTGAAGTACTTATCTTTTTCACCCACAACTATACCTTACAGCTTTTTGAATACCTCAACACCAAGAAATATTCCACTTTAGTTCAGATCTGTCTCGAAGAGATGAAAAATTTAAAATATTGTTCCAAATTTTTCACAGAAGATAACAAAGATCAAGTTCTCTTCGGAATTTTACCAAAGAACACAATTCAATTCTAATTTATCCAGAGAAAATAAAAATGATCCACTTAAGTTCTTTATTTCATAAAGACATAAAGAAATTTAAAGTTCAATTCTAAATTTTTCGGTGGAAGATAGAAAAAGTAATACCATACTTGTGAATATTTTCACGGAAGATAAAAAGTTCTAGTTCAATTTAAAATTTTCTCAACGAAGTGAATAAAAGTTCAAGTTCTCTTATGAATTTTACTAAATAACAAACTTCAATTATAATTTCACAATATAAAATAAAAATATTACACTTCATATATTTATTTAACAAAGACAAAAAGAAATTTAAAGTTCAATTCTAAATTTTTCGGTGGAAGATAGAAAAAGTAATACCATACTTGTGAATATTTTCCCGGAAGATAAAAAGTTCTAGTTCAATTTAAAATTTTCTCAACAAGTGAAGAAAAGTTCAAGTTCTCTTCTGAACTTTACCAAAGAACACACTTCAATTCTAATTTCTCAAGAAAAAATAAAAATCTTCCACTTCAGTTTTAAGTTCCCCAAAGAAATAAAGAAATTTAAAGTTCTATTCTAAATTTTTAGATGGAAGATAGAAAAAGTAATACTATGATTGTGATTATTTTCCATGAATATCAAAAGTTTCACTTTATTTATAATTTTTCTTAAATTCAGTTCTGATTTTTCTCAAAGAGATGAAAAATTTAAAGTTCTGTTCCAAATTTTTCATAGAAGATAGAAAAAGTTTTACATTGATTGTGAATATACAACATGAAGATAAGGAACTCCACTTTAATTCTGAGTTTTCTCGAAGAAGTGCAAAATTTTCAAGTTCTCTTCTGAATTTTCTTAAAGGAGAGAGAAAAGGTTAAATCAATTCTGAATTTTACCAATTAAAATCAAAAAACCTTCAACTTCAGTTCTTAATTTTCTCAAAGACATAAAAAATTTAAAGTTCAGTTCTATATTTTTCTGTAGAAGATAGGAAAAGTTATACTATGATTGTGATTATTTTCCAGTGAAGATAAAAGTTTCACTTTAATTCTAATTTTCTTAAATTCAATTCCGATTTTTTGCAAAGAGATGAAAAATTTAAATTTCTGATCCAAATTTTTCATAGAAGATAGAAAAAGTTATACATTGATTTTGAATATTCGACATGAAGATAAGGAGCATCACTTTAATTCTGAGTTTTCTCGAAGAAGTGCAAAATGTTCAAGTTCTCTTCTGAATTTTCTTAAAGAAGTGAAAAAAGTTAGCTCAATTCTGAATTTTACCAATGAAAATGAAAAAAGCTTCCACTTCAGTTCTTAATTCCTCAAAGACATAAAAAATTCACAGTTCTCTTCTAATTTTTCCAAGAAAATAAAAAGGTTCCACTTCAGTTCTGGTTTTTTCTCAAAGAGATGAAAATTTTAAATTTCTATTCTAATTTTAAATTAGATTTTAGCTCCTTTGTCTTATGGATTTACCCCTCAAATTTTTAAATTAGAAAATGAGGGACTCATTCTATTATTAAAGACAATCGTTCAAACTCGTTCATCTAACCTCCAAAGCAATAGGTTAGGTTAGGTATAAATAAATATTAATAAATAAATAGAAACATTTCTACATGTTTAAGTTAGGTTAGGTTAGGTTAACTTATCATGAGCGCTCTTGATAAGTTAACCTAACCTTTTCCGGTCAGTATAGGTTAGGTTAAGTTAGGTTAAGTTAGGTTAAGTTAGGTTAGGCTAGGTTAGCCTACGTACGCTACGTAGGCTAACCTAGCCTAACCTAACTTAACCTAACCTAACTTAATCTAACCTAACCTAATCATACACCTAACTTTTTGCCTGTCTCTCACCTAACCTAACTTAACCTAAGTGAAGCGTACGTAGGCTAACCTAACCTAACCTAATCTAACCTAACTTAATCTAGCCTAACCTAACCATACTCGCCGGAAAAGGTTAGGTTAATTTATCATGAGCGCTCATGATAAGTTAACCTAACCTAAAAAAGTTAAACATGTAGAAATGTTTCTATTTATTTATTAATATTTATTTATAACTAACCTAACCTATTATTTTGTTGGTTACATGAACGATTTTGAACGAATTCCTATAATAATAGAACGATGAACTAGTTTTAAAATTTAAAATCGTGTATGGTAAGTCCATGAGACAAAGGAGATTAAATTTACTTTAAAATTAAAATAGAACTTAAAATTTTTAATCTCTTTGAGAAAAAAAACAGAACCAAATTATAACCTGTCTATTTGCATGGAAAAACTAGAAGATAAATTTGAATGTCTTATGTCTTTGAGAAATTAAGAACTGAAGTGGAAGCTTTTTTCATTTTCATTGGTAAAATTCAGAACTGAGCTAACTTTTTTCACTTCTTTAAGAAAGTTCAGAAGAGAACTTTAACATTTTGCACTTATTCGAGAGAACTCAGAATTAAAGTGATGCTCCTTATCTTCATGTCGAATATTCACAATCTATGCATAACTTTTTCTATCTTCTATGAAAAATTTGGAACAGAACTTTAAATTTTTCATCTCTTTGCAAAAAATCGGAACTGAATTTAAGAAAATTAGAA
This sequence comes from Artemia sp. Qi Xiang Cuo, assembly GCF_049724085.1. Taxonomy (NCBI): domain Eukaryota; kingdom Metazoa; phylum Arthropoda; class Branchiopoda; order Anostraca; family Artemiidae; genus Artemia; species Artemia sp. Qi Xiang Cuo. The sequence goes on along the minus strand of NC_142812.1, from coordinate 20,193,360 downwards.
TTAAAGTGAAACTTTTTATCTTCACTGGAAAACAATCGCAGTCATTGTGTAACTTTTTCTGTCTTTCACCTAAAAATTTAGAACAGAACTTTAAATTTCTTAATTTCATTGGGGAACTTGAAACTGAAGTTTACTATTTTTATTTTCTCTGGTTACATTCGAATTGAGTTGTGATCTTTAGTAAAAATCAGAAGAGAACTTGAATTCTTCTTCAATTCATTGAGAAAATTTTAAATTGAACTAGAACTTTTTATCTTCCGTGAAAATAATCACAAGTATGGTATTAATTTTTCTATCTCCCACCGAGAAATTTGGAATTGAACTTTAAATTTCTTTATGTCTTTGTGAAATAAAGAACTGAAGTGGAAGATTTTGTTTTCTCTGGAGAAATTAGAATTGAAGTGTGTTCTTTGGTAAAGTTAAGAAGAGAACTTGAACTTTTCTTCACTTCGTTGAGAAAATTTTAAATTGAACTAAAACTTTTTATCTTCCGGGAAAATATTCACAAGTATGGTATTACTTTTTCTATCTTCCATCGAAAAATTTAGAATTGAACTTTAAATTTCTTTATGTCTTTCTGAAATAAAGAACTGAAGTGGAAGATTTTTTATTTTCTCTGGTGAAATTAGAATTGAATCCTGTTCTTTGGTAAAATTCAGAAGAGAACTTGAATTTTTCTTCACTTCGTTGAGAAAATTTTAAATTGAACTAGATCTTCCGGGAAAACATTCACAAGTATGGTATTACTTTTTCTATCTTCCACCGAAAAATTTAGAATTGAACTTTAAATTTCATTATGTCTTTGTGAAATAAAGAACTTAAGTGGAAGATTTTTATTTTCTCTGGATAAATTAGAATTGAATTGTGTTCTTTGGTAAGATTCAGTAGAGAACTTGAACTTTTCTTCACTTCGTTGAGAAAATTTTAAATTGAACTAGAACTTTTTATCTTCCGAGAAAATATTCACAAGTATGGTATTACTTTTTCTATCTTCCACCGAAAAATTTAGAATTGAACTTTAAATTTCTTTATGTCTTTGTGAAATAAAGAACTGAAGTGGAAGATTTTTGTTTTCTCTGGAGAAATTAGAATTGAATTGTGTTCTTTGGTAAAATTCCGAAGAGAACTTGAACTTTTTTATCTTCTGTGAAAAATTTGGAACAGTATTTAAAATTTTTCATCTCTTCGAGACAGATCTGAACTAAAGTGGAATATTTCTTGGTGTTGAGGTATCCAAAAAGCTGTAAAGTATAGTTGTGGGTGAAAAAGATAAGTACTTCAAGTTGCAAAATGGGTTTAGGAGGGACGTTAAGAATGTAACTTGCTCTGAAATGCCTTTTGAAAGGTATTTCTTGGTGATGAGGTATCCAAAAAGCTGTAAAGTATAGTTGAGGGTGAAAAAAAATAAGTACTTCAAGTTGGAAAATGGGTTTAGAAGGGACATTAAGAACTTAACTTGCTCTGAAATGCCTTTTTAAAGGTATTTCTTGGTGTTGAGGCATCCAAAAAGCTGTAAAGTATAGTTGTGGGTGAAAAAGATAAGTACTTCAAGTTGGAAAATGGGTTTAGGAGGGACATTAAGAAAGTAACTTGCTCTGAAATGGTCTTTGAAAAGCATTTCTTGGTGTTGAGGTATCCAAAAAGCTGTAAAGTATAGTTGTGGGTGAAAAAGATAAGTACTTCAAGTTGGAAAATGGGTTTAGGATGGTCATTAAGAAAGTAACTTGCTCTAAAATGGTCTTTGGAAAATGGGTTTAGGATGGTCATTAAGAAAGTAGCTTGCTCTGAAATGGTCTTTGAAAAATATTTCTTGGTGTTGAGGTATCCAAAAAGCTGTAAAGTATAGTTGTGGGTGAAAAAGGTAAGTACTTCAAGTTGTCAAATGTTTTTAGGAGGGACATTTATTTTGTTTCTTGCTCTTATATTGTCATTTATAAGTATGTCTTTTTTTTTAAGTACACATAAGGATTTTAAGTGTTGTTTATTGTTATAAATTTGTGTAAATCAGGTTGGAAAATGGGCAAAGAAGGGACATTAAGAAAGTAACTTGCTCTGAAATGTCTTTTGAAAGGTCTTTCTTGGTGTTGAGGTATCCAAAAAGCTGTAAAGTATAGTTGTGGGTGAAAAAAGATAAGTACTTCAAGTTGGAAAATGGGTTTAGGAGGGACATTAAGAAAGTATCTTGCTCTGAAATGCCTTTTGAAAGGTATTTCTTTGTGTTGAGGTATCCAAAAAGCTGTAAAGTTTAGTTGTGGGTGAAATAGATAAGTACTTCAAGTTGGAAAATGGGTTTATGAGGGACATTAAGAAAGTAACTTGCTCTGAAATGGTCTTTGAAAAGTGTTTCTTGGTGTTGAGGTATCCAAAAAGCTGTAATGTATAGTTGTGGGTGAAAAAGATAAGTACTTCAAGTTAGAAAATGGGTTTAGGATGGTCATTAAGAAAGTAACTTGCTCTGAAATGGTCTTTGAAAAGTATATCTTGGTGTTGAGGTATCCAAAAAGCTGTAATGTATAGTTGTGGGTGAAAAAGATAAGTACTTCAAGTTGGAAAATGGATTTAGGATGGTCATTAAGAAAGTAACTTGCTCTAAAATGGTCTTTGGAAAATGGGTTTAGGATGGTCATTAAGAAAGTAACTTCCTCTGAAATGGTCTTTGAAAAATATTTCTTGGTGTTGAGGTATCCAAAAGGTTGTAAAGTATAGTTGCGGGTGAAAAAGATAAGTACTTCCTGTTGGAAAATGGGTTTAGGATGGTCATTAAGAAAGTGACTTTCTCTGAAATGGTATTCGAAAATAAATTTCTTGGTGTTGAGGTATCCAAAAAGCTGTAAAGTATAGTTGCGGGTGAAAAAGATAAGTACTTAAAGTTGGAAAATGGGTTTAGGAGGGACATTAAGAATGTAACTTGCTCTGAAATGCCTTTTGAAAAGTCTTTCTTGATGTTGAGGTATCCAAAAAGCTGTAAAGTATAGTTGAGGGTGAAAAAAGATAAGTACTTCAAGTTGGAAAATGGGTTTAGGAGGGATATTAAGAATGTAACTTGCTCTGAAATGCCTTTTGAAATGTATTTCTTGGTGTTGAGGTATCCAAAAAGCTGTAAAGTATAGTTGTGGATGGAAAAGATAAGTACTTCAAGTTGGAAAATGTGTTTAGGAGGGACATTAAGAAAGTAACTTGCTCTGAAAAGGTCTTTGAAAAGTATTTCTTGGTGTTGAGGTAACCAAAAAGCTGTAAAGTATAGTTGTGTATGCAAAAGATAGCTACTTACTTTTGAACAGTGTGTTTAGAAGTGACATTAAGAAATTAATTCGCTATGAAATTGTCTTCGAAAAATATTCCCTTGCGTCAAGGTATACTAAAAGCTGTACTATCTAGATTCGTGTGAACAATAAAATAAATTCAAGAGGGACTAATGGTTTAGGTGTGAATTTAAGAAAGTAACTATCTCTGTTTGAGACATTTTAAAGATATTCTCGGTGACGTGTTATAATTATATATTTAATAGATAGTTGTGGATTAAGGAGTTAATTACCTCAAGTTGGAAAATGTGTGTAAGATGGTCATTAATAATTTAGCATGATATGAAATGTTCTATGAAAAGAATATCTTGGTTTTGTGTTATCCAAAAAGATGTAAAATAGAGTTGTGGGTAAAAAAGATAAGTACTTCAAGTTAGAAAATGCGTTTAGGATGGTCATTAAGAATGTAACTTACTCTGAAATGGTCTTTTAAAAGTATTTCTTGATGTTGAGGTATCCAAAAAGCTGTAAAATGGGCTTAAGTTTCACCTATGAATCAACGAAATGTATTTTCCATAATTTTCTTACACAAAACTAGAGTTTACGGTCAAAAACCCTTATTAGCACAGATTTTACGGAAATAGTTTATTTTTATAGGTTTCAGACAACCCATACCTACGAAAGACTAAGAAACCTAGCTAATAAAAGCCGGAAATAGCAAATTAACCATCCCAAATCATAAGTTTCAGACAACAAACACCTACGAAACACTAAGAAAACATGCTCTGAAAGGTATGAAATAGCAAATTACACACCTCAAATCATAAGTTTCAGACAACACACCTACGAAATATTAAGAAACCTTAGCTCAGAAAAGCCTGAAATAGCCAACTACTCATCCCAAACTGTAGGTTTCAGACAACAAACACCTATGGGGGACTAGGAATCTTAGCTCTGAAAAGTCCAAAAAGCAAACTACAAATCCCAAATCATAATTTTCTGACCGCAAACACCTATGAAAGGATAAGAAATCTAGATCAGAAAAGTCAAACATAAAAAACCACACGTCACAAATCATAAGTTTCTGAAAACACAAACAATCAAAAGAATAAAAAATCCAGCCCATAAAAGTCAAAAAGTATCAGGCAAGACATCAAGGATCAGGGGTTTCAGACATCAAACATCTACGAAAGACATGAAATCTAGCTCAGAAAAGCCCTAAATAGTAATTTACACATCCCAAATTCATAAGTTTCAAACAACAGTTATAAAGGCAACCCTAGTAAGTTTTAGCTTAGAAAAGCCCTGGAATATTCAACTGCTAATCCCAAACAAGTTATTTCAGACAAAAAAAGTATGAGATGGACTAAGCATCCTAGGTCCAAAAATTTTAAATAGCAAATTACAACTTACAACTTATAATTTTCTGACAACACACACATATGAAATGCTAAGAAATCTAGCTCAGAAAAGTCAAAAATAGCAAATCATTCATCCCAAATCATAGGTTTCAGTCAAAACACACCTACGAAAGGCTAAGAAATCCAGCTCAGAAAAGTCAAAAATTAGCAACCCACACATCCCAAATCATAGGTTTCAGACAACACACACCTACGAAAGACTAAGAAATCTGGCTATGAAAAGTCGGAAATAGCAAATTACACACCTAAAATCATGAGTTTCAGACAACATACACCTACGAAATACTAAGAAACCTTAGCTCAGAAAAGCCTGAAATAACAAACTACTCATCCCAAACTATAGGTTTCAGACAACAAACACCTATGAGAGACTATGAATCCTAGTTCTGAAAAGTCCAAAAAGCAAACTACAAACCCCAAATCATAATTTTCTGACATCACACACCTATGAATGGCTATGAAACCTATCTCAGAAAAGTGAAAAATAGCAAATTAGCCACCCCAAATCATAGATTTCAGACAACAGACACCTATGAATGGCTAAGAAATCCAGCTCAGAAAAGACAAAAATAGCAATCCACTCACCCCAAATCATTGGTTTTATACAACACACACCTAAGAAAGAATAAGAACTATATCTAATAAAATCCAGAAATAGTAATTTATATAACACAATTAATAAGTTTCAGACAACATTCACCTACGAAATACTAGGAAACCTTAGCTTAGAAAGGCCTTAAATAGAAAACAATTCATCCCAAACTATAGGTTTCAGACAACAAACGCCTTTTAGAGACTATTGATCATAGATCTGAAAAGTCCAAAAAGCAAACTAAACCTCCCAAATCATAATTTTCTGACAACACACACCTATGAAAGGCTACGAAATCTAGCTCAGAAAAGTCAAAAATAGCAAACCACTCATCCCAAATCATAGCTTTCAGTCAACCCACACCTATGAAAGGCTAAGAAAACCAGCTAAGAAAATTCAAAAATAGCAACCCACACATCTCAAATCATAGGTTTCAGACAACACACATCAACGAAAGACTAAGAAATCTAGCTTAGAAAAGCCCGAAATAGTAATTTACATATCCCAAATCATAAGTTTCAGACAACACACACCTACGAAATACTAGGAAACCTAGCTCATAAAAGCCTGAAATAGCAAACTATTCATCCCAAACTATAGGTTTCAGACAACAAAAACCTATAAGGGACTAAGAATCCTAGCTCTGAAAAGTCCAAATAGCAAACTAAACATCCCCAATCATAATTTTCTGACAACAAACACCTATGAAAGGCTAAGAAACCTAGCTAATAAAAGCCGGAAATAGCGAATTAACCATCCCAAATCATATGTTTCAGACACCACACACCTATGAACGGCTAAGAAATCCAGCTCAGAAAAGTCAAAATAGCAATCCACCCATCCCAAATCATAGGTTTCAGTCAACACACACCAACAAAAGACTAAGAAATCTAGCTCAGAAAAGCCCGAAATAGTTATTTAAATACCCCAAATCATAAGTTTCAGACAACACACACCTACGAAATACTAGGTCCAACTAGCATCCAGCTCATAAAAGTCCAACTAGCAAACTACACATCCCAAATCATAATTTTCTGACAACACACACCTATGAGAGACTAAGAATCTAGCTCTGAAAAGTCCAAATAGCAAACTACACATCCCAAATCATAATTTTCTGACAACACCCACTTATGAAAGGGTAAGAAATCCAGCTCAGAAAAGTCAAAAATTGCAAACCACCCATCCCGAATCATTGGTTTCAGACAACACGTACCTATGAAAGACTAAGAAATCAAACTCAGACAAGTCAAAAAAAGCAACCCATACACCCCAAATCATAGGTTTCAGACAACACACGTCAACAAAAGACAGGGCCCGGGGAGGGCCTTTGAGGTTCTGGGGGGGCCCTTGAGGGCCGGGTGGTCCTTTGGGAGCTTGAGGGACCTATTAGGACCGGAGGCTTCCTTCGGGGTTGGGGTGGGGGGATCAGAATCCTTTGGGGTTGTTGTAGGGGACCTCACAACACTGTTCAAATGGAACTTGTGTATTATAACGACCACAGAGTTTCACCCTCAAATCCTCTTCTAAAATTATCTTTTAAATCATCTTTTAAATGTCTCTAACTGTTTCGCCAAAATAATTCCATAAAATGTCTAAAACGGTTTCGCCCAAATAATGAACGTAATTTCAGCGTGTTCCTTTTGTTTTTGGCATCTCTGCGCTGACACATTTCAAATTACTAAGAAACCTGATTCCCGCGTTAAAACAATTCATCGCTAAGATGTTTCTTTGAGAATTGTTTCCATGGCGTTTGGTTATTAATATCTTATGGAGTTCGACCAGTAGAATTGTTTCCGAGGCAAAGACATTAATGACTTGGATCTATTCCTGGAGAATTGTTTCTAATTACCAGTCAGACATTATTAAACTTTGCCCAGAAACAATTTGAATAATGACTGACATCACAGGTGTTAGGTCATTGACCCCATTAACCACGTGTTCTCCCTAATGACTCTATGCCCATATTTGGAATCCCCCCTGGAGTCAATAAGGCCTTTCTACTACACATCCAATCAAAATTTTGAGACAGCCATTTTGTTCAGCATAGTTGATTTCCAGATAGAAAATATGTTTTTGAGGAGGACAATCCCCCGCAACCCTCAGGGCAAAGGTTTAAAGTTATGCCCTGGGTGCCTATAAGGTTTTTATAGAAGGCATTGTCGTAGAAACTTCAAAACAGGCTCATTCAATTGGAAATTCAAAGGGTGTTTGCCCCCTTTCAATAGTTGAAAGTGATTGGAGGGCAACCAGCCCCCCATGCCCTAATTTCCCCAAGCACATACAATCAAAATTGTGAGATAGCTATTTTGTTCAGCATAGTTGATTTCCAGATAGAAAATATGTTTTTGAGAAGGACACTCCCCCGCAACCCTCAGGGCAAAGGTTTTAAGTTACGCCCTGGTGTCACATAAGGTTTTTTTTTTATAGAAATCGCTGTCGTAGAAACCTCAAAACAGGCTCATTCGATTGGAAATTCAAAGGGCTTGTGCCCTTTTTAAAGTCGAAAGGGATCGGAGGACAACTACCCCCCACGCCCATTATTCCCCCAAACACATTCAATAAAAATTTTGAGATAGCCATTTGTTCAGCGTAGTTGATTTCCAAATAGAAAATATGTTTTTTAGGAGGACACCCTCCCATAACCCTCAGGGCAAGGTTTTAAGGGCAGGGTTTATCACCTGTATGTTCATATACTTCTTGAAATTTCAATCTTAATACTTTTAGCCCTACAGGTAGTTGCAATAGAAGTAGTAGTAGTAGAATTAAATGTAGCAGTAACAGTAGTATTAGCAGGCAAATATTGCCTTTTGGTGAGATGATCTTCCCCTTTAAGTATTCTCTGAAAGTTCCAACTTAACACCCGAATCAATTCTTGAGGTCGCTCTTTTGACAATGTTCATGCAAATAGTGTCTTTGGATTTAGTTCAAATTTTTTCTTAATACGGTAAATGGAATATTGTGGTAGTAGTAGTGGTGGTAGTTGTAGTAGCATTGATAGCATAAAAATATTGCCTTTTTGATCATCTCCCTTATTATTTCCTACTCTGGATTCCGCCAGAGTAGATCATGTTGTGACCTGATATTTAGCCTGAGAGTCCTGCTGGATGAATCCAATGAATGGCAAGTTCAGCTACTTATAGTATTTATAGATATTCTCAAAGCCTTCGACTCGATACATAGCGGAACCATATGGAAGATTTTAGTGCATTATGGAATTCCGACCAAAATTGTAAATATAATTAAAGCGCTATATCATGATATCATGTGCGCAACACAGACAGAAGGTGGCCTAACGGAGTGGTTTTCTGTTCAGTCAGGTGTAAGGCAGGGCTGCATTCTATCACCATTACTGTTTGCCATAGTGATAGATTTTGTTCTCCGTGGATGCAGTTTTAGTGGCGGTATACAATTAAATCCACTGAGAGAACTCAATGATGGTGATTTTGCTGACGATGTTGCGCTTATTACCCACGACCCAGATGATATGCAACGCAACATTAATGAACTCGGTCGTATGGCAAATGCTGTCGGACTCTCCATAAATGCTAACAAGACCAAATCAATGTTGAATGCAGTCATACCTGACTTAGCCGAAGGACTTTTGGTTAACAACGAGAAAATTGAGGAAGTGAGAGAGTTCAAGTATCTCGGCAGCATTCTTACGCAAGATGCCAATTCCGAAAGAGAAATACTGTGCCGAATAACATTGGCTGGGTCTGCTTTCAGCTACCTTAGAAATGTTTGGAGAAATAATAAACATTCCCAGAAGTTAAAGCTTAAAATTTATAATAGCAATGTGGTCTCTGTCCTTATGTACAGCAGCGAAACTTGGAGCATCACTGCTCAACTAGAACAACGACTCCAGGCATTCGACAATAATTGCCTAAGGTCTATCCTAAATATACATTGGACAGAAAGAATACGAAATGATGAAATCTATCGTATGACCAATCATACCCCCATCCTTGATCTTATTAGAAAGCGGCGATGGATGTATTGGGGGCATATGGTGCGAATGGGGGAAGGAAGGCTACCGCAAGATGCATGGTGTTGGACACCCCCCGGTCTCCACAAATCAGGGAGACCGAAAATGACCCTTGGCAGGTCGCTAATGAAGGAGGCGAAGCTGGCGAGGTCCTCGTTGGAGGAGCTATGGTTGAAGGCTCAGGACAGGTCGTCGTGGCGAATCACTGTTGCTGCCTTATGCGCCCCCAGGCGTAGGAGGACCTAAGTCTAAGTCTAAGTCTAAATATACTTAAGTTATTCCCACTATATATAAATAATATAACAGTAAGATCACTGCATAGTGATTTTTGGCTACTGTATCATCAGCACGTACAAACAGCTCCTCCCATTTAATCTGCCATCAGCGGTCCAGTGTATATTACCCTGGAATGCGTATTTTCGCAGAAATCTTCTCAAAATGCCTTTGAAACCAACTCGAGACTTCCAAACCTACTCGTAATTCCTAGAAATATCTGATAATAGTATTTCACTACTAATTACCAATTTTCATAAATGTATTGAAATAAATTTATTTGAAATTAGATTCTTTAAAATTTAGTGTTACAAAGATGAAGCCAAGTTTTTCGTTCAAGAGAAATCTGACCTATCTACCCGTGAAAAAATCAAATGTTGCTTATGTTTATACCTGTTTAAATTTTCTCCGGAGCACTTGTATCTTGGTCCGGATTTGTAATGGTTGAGATAGGGAATGATCATACTGTATTATATTTATATACAGTGGTTATTCCTGTGTTGCGCCCTATTGACAATATGTAAATACATAACGTGTTTTGACTTAGTTCAACACTCCCCTCAACAGTCTCCAAAAGTCTTACCTGAATACCCTTCGTCTTCTTGGAAAGTAAAGTTATAACATGCATACCTTTCTCAATAACATATACTAGGTACAAACAATGAACGAAAGGCCTAACTAACAGCCCTTGGCCAGAGGACTGTAGGGAGGTTGACATCCCCAAAGATATAATTACTGGACTGTTCAACATTGCTGAACAAAATAGATCTCTCAAAATTTCGATCGAATATGTTTTGGGGAATATTAGGCCTGGGGGAAGGGGCTGATTGTCCTCCATTTACTTTTGACTCTTAAAATGGGCACTAAAACTTCCAATCAAATGAACTCCATCCGATCCACAGTATATGTGACAACCAATTCCAAAAAAAAATCTTATATACCCCTGACATAACTTACAACTCCTGCCAATGGGCTCTGGATGATTATGCGCACCCTAATGGCATTGTTATATGATTTTTGGACAATTGGTAACAAAATGGCTATCTCACAATTTCAATTGAATGCGTTTAAGGAAAAGAGGATGTCAGGGAGGGAGGCTACTTGCACTCTATCATTTTTGACTCTTAAAAAGGAACTAGAACTATACATTTCAAATCCAATGAACCTTTTCTGAAGTTCATGTGACCATCCCTTCCATAAAAAACCTTATATGCCCCTGAGGCATAAATTACAACCCTTACCCCAGACTCTGGGGGATTCTATCCACCTCAAAGGCCACCCTAAAGGCATTGCTATATGACTTTTGGACTATTGATGAAAAAACGGCTATCTCACAATTTTAATTGAACGCGTTTAGGGAATAGAGGACGTCAGGGAGGGGGGCTAGTTGCTCTCCATCATGTTTGACACTTAAACATGAACTAGAACTATACATTTCAAATCAAATGAGCTTCTTCTAAAAATCACACGACCACCCCTTCCATAAAATACTTATATGCCCCTGAGGCTTAAATTACAACCCTTACCCCCAGACTCTGGGGGATTCTATCCACCTCAAATACCTTATTATATGATCTTTGGACTATTTTTAAACAAATGGTTATTAGAAAATTTTCATTGGATGCATATGTGGAAAATACGACGCAGGGGCGAACAGTTGCCCCTTATCACTTTGACTATTAGGGAACTAAAACATCTGATTTCCAATCAAATGAGCCCCCTCCGGAGTTTATACGACCATCCTTTCCATAAAACATAATATGCCCTCGGGGAATAACTTAAAACCCTTACTTTTAGTGCTGTGGGGCGGGGGGGCTGTCATCCTCAAAGACATAATTTCCGGATCTTTCAACTACGCTGAACAAAATGGCTATTTCAAAATTTTGATTAGATGTGTTTTGGAAATTTATTGGCATAGGCGGGAGCTTGTTACCCTCCAACGGTCATCTCAAAATTTCTATCAGATGCATTTCAGGCAAAAAGAGGTGTGGGAGGGGAGGGGGGTATCCGCTTTCCGATCAATTTGAATCTCAAAAAGGGTAGTAAAACTTGTGATTACCAATTTAATGAGCCCCTCCCAAAGTTTATACGACCGCCCTTTCTGTAAAAATTATATCTGTCCCCAGGGCATAACTTACAACCCTTGCCCTGAGGGCTGACGGGGGGTTTCATCCTCAAAGACATAATTTCCAGATCTTTTAACAACGCTAAACAAAATTGCTGTCTCAATATTATCATTGGGTGTGTTTGGGGACATGGTGGGCGTGGGAATGGGGTTAGTTGCCCTCTATTCACTTTCGACAATTAATAGAGGCACTAGCCCCTTCAATTTCCAATCGAATGAGCCTTTTTAGAAGTTTCTACGACAACAAATGGTCATCTTGAAATTTCTATCAGATGCATTCAGGAAAATACAAGGTGTGAGAGGGGGGTATCCGCCTTCCAATCACTTTGAATCTTAAAAAGAGTACCAGAAATGCTGATTATTAATCCAATGAGCCCCCTTGGAAGCTTACACGACCACCCTTTCTAAAAAAAATTATATGCCCCCAGGGCATAACTTACAACCCTTGTCCTGAGGACTGTTGGGGGTTGTCATCTTCAAAGACATAATGTCCGGACATTTAAACAAAGCTGGACAAAATAGTTATCTCAAAAGTTTGATTGAATTTATTTGGGGAAATTGCGGGTGTGGGAGGTGAGTTAGTTGCCATATAATCCCTTTCGACTATTTAAATGGGCGCTATCGCCTTCAATTTCCGATTGAATGAGCCTTTTTAGAAATTTCTACGACAACAAATGGCCACGTCAAAATTTCTATTAGATGTGTTTTGGAAAAATGCGAGGTGTGGGGTATCCACCCTCCGATAACTCTGAATCTTAAAGATGGCAATAGAACTTTTGATTAGCAATCGAATGATCCCCCTCTGAAGTTTATATGATCACTGTTTCTAAATAGACCTGAATTGCCTCCAGGGCAAAACTTACAACTCTTGCCCTGAGGTTTTTTTTTTGGGGGGGGTGTCATCAACAAAGACATAATTTCCAGAATCCTCTATTTTAAACGGCTGCTTCATTATGGTTGAACCCCCACCCATAAAAAAGGAGATATATTGTGCTAATGTTTGAGGATGATATTGTTTTAGTAGCATAATCTATGAACAAGCGATACCATTTTGTAGATAGGACAAGCGTTTATTTAGAAAAGAAGCACTTAAGTTTCTGAATTTGAAAAAATTCAGTGCTGGTAAAATCCAGGCAATGTGTGAGGATGATATGTTAGTGTTAGTGGCAGAATCAATGAACAAGCAATAGCCTCTTGTTGATAGGACAAGCATGTATTTAGAAAAAAAGTACTAAAGATATTTAGCGAGAAGGGTTGATTCCGAAGATATTCGTCTGGGACTTAAAAAAGAGTTTATAGATTTGGGTTGTAATTTTACAGCAAAGGGTTAGTTAGATAAAATACAGAGATATGTTTTCAAAAGGGAAGCGCGACTCAAATCTTAGGCTAGGCCTTCGGAAAAGCTCCTGAAGATGTCAGATTGCTGTATTGCCAAAGCATCATATTAATTTAAAGCCCTGTATACGTTAAAGAATAGCTAATTGCAATAAAGAGAGTAAAAAAGAAATGTGGCGAGTATGATGTCTGGAACGAAAGCATAGGTACGGTGTGATAATGGAGAGAGAAAAGAAAGGGTTGCAGGACCAGGAGATTCTTACTTTAAAATATGTATAATGATCCTAGTTCTTATATTATCCAAGGGGAGAACCTTTATCATAAAGTCTTTTCTGTAAAAATCCTCAAAAGAGAAAAAGTTTCCAAATATCACCACATTGTCAATTCAATGCTTAAGTCTTTTGAAATTGCCACTGTAAACTGCTGCCAAATAAGTTGTTTTATAGACAGCGTTTAGCAAAGTATGTTTTTGAGGAGGACACTCCCCCACAACCCTTAGGACAAGGGTTTTAAGTTATGCCCTGGGGGCATATAAGGTTACTATAGAAGGCGTTGTTGTAGAAACTTCAAAAAAGGCTCATTCGGTTGGAAATTCAAAAGGCTAGTGTCCTTTTTAATAGTCGAAAGTGATTGGAGGGCAACTAGCCCCCCCCTCCCACGCCCATCCATCCCCCCAAGACCTCCAATAGAAATTTTGAGTAAGCCATTTTGTTCCGCATAGTTGATTTTAAAATAGAAAATATGTTTTTGAGGAGGATACTTCCCCACAACCCTCAAGGCAAGGGTTTTAAGCTATACCTCTGGGGCATATAAGGTTTTTATAGAAGGTGGTGTTGTAGAAACTTCAAAAATTGTCATTCGATTGGAAATTCAAAGGGCTAGTTCCCTTTTAACAGTCCAAAGTGATTTGAGGGCAACTAACCCCCCTCTCACGCCCACCTTTTCCCCAAACACATCCGATCCAAATTTTGAGACAGCCATTTTATTAAACGTAGTTTGAATCAAATAAAATAACTACAAACAAGAGTTAGGGTATCGCCTCACTGCAGAAACCTAAAATCCCAAACGAACAGAAATTAAAATTAACTTTCTTACAAACTTAAAGATAACAGGTTCAAACATAAATAAGTGAAGAAATCTTATAAACCTTCAATATTTTTATTATATTCTCCCCAGAGCTGCTTTATATGCACGGGTTAAAAATACCGTTTTGTTAAAAATAGTTGAAAGGTTAAGTAACAAAATTCTGGTGTCAACAAAACCCCCCAGGGCCCGGGGGCAGGAAGGGATTCTCGTATAAACTTCATAGAGGGCTCATTTGATTAGAAATTGGAAGTTCTAGTCCAGCTCTTAAGTCAAAATTGATCGAAGGGCAAATAACCCCCCACGCCCTTTTTCCCCACCCCTTCCTTTGAACTAATTCTGTTTATACCTGAAGGCACAATGAGAGTTACAATGTTTTGGTATTAACACACACCTATTAGACGTCTGCTCTCCTTCCTAACAAGGAAATAAACAGAGAGTGTAAAGCAGTGGCGGATCCAAGGGAGGGGCGAGGGGGCGCCTCCCCCTAACATAGTCTAAAATAATGTAATTTACTTAATTAACACAAGATTGCGTTAATTAAACTTGCTATTTTTTCAATCCATTCATTGTTGTCAATCGCTGTTCACAAGTTATGCAAGCTGTCTACTGTTCGTGTATAAGGTTTTTATCAAAGAGGTAATCATATAGACTTTGAAAAAAGCCTCATTTGATTTCAATTGAAAGTTCTAGATCCGTTTTTTAAAGTCAAGAATAATCGGACAGTAAGCAACCCCCCCATGCCATAAAAACTTGAAACTTTTTGCAATAAAAAACTAAAAAAAATTAATTAAAAAAACTTCCCGAAAAATATGTTTTTCAAAGAAAACTAAAGGCAATTTTAAAATTAAGAACAGGATATAAAAATACATTTTAAAATTAAAACTAAACAGACCAGAAAATACTGTTAACGAATAAATGAAACCCAAAAGGAACCGAAATTAAATAAACAATCGTAGCAAAAACACAATACAATTAATAGTCTAAATGAATAAATAGATCTTAAAGCGAGTAATGCTTAGATTGAATATGAAAATCAAGCTTAAAACAAAAAAATAGTTTGCTATTAAAGTATAAATGAAACTTAAAACGAACAGAAATCAAATAAACAATCAATTGCAAACAAACATACAATATATATTAATGTAAATGAATAAATAAATCTTAAAACAAGTGAAACTTAAATTGAATATGCAAATCAAGTTTGAATTGAATAAAAATAACTACAAACAAGAGTTTGGGTATCGCCTCATTGCAGAAGCCTAGAACCTACTGCGTCATTGGTGCTTTACTGAATAGGAATTATATTACTAATGTTTTCTTTTGTACTTAATATTGAAGATAAATATTAAAATTACAGTAAAATTTTGAACTGATGAGCTTTCAGCAATTAATATCTTTATGCATAAAAAATTCAGGTTAATTTATTAGTTCTTCCCAAGATTGGTCAAGACAAATATAGTTTCACTGCAAACAAAATTTGGATACTGCCCCCTTCTTTAACTGTAAAAACCTAAAGCCTTCTGCGTCATTGGCGCTTCACTGAAAACGAATTATTCGTATATTACAAATTTATTCTTTTCCAGTTCTTACGGCATTGAAAATGAAAATAAAAATTACAGTGAAAAATATCTTGAACTGATGGATCTTTCAACAATTAATATCATTATATATCTAACATTGAATTTGATTTTGTTTATACTTTCCAAGACTGTTCAAGACTCATATGATTTTCAGTAAGGCGCCAATGACGCAGTAGGTTTTAGGCTTCTGCAGTGAGGCGATACCCAAACTCTTGTTTGTAGTTATTTTTATTCAATTCAAACTTGATTTGCATTTTCAATTTAAGTTTCACTTGTTTTAAGATTTATTTATTCATTTACATTAATATATATTGTATCTTTGTTCGCATTGATTGTTTATTTAATTTCTGTTCGTTTTAAGTTTCATTTATACTTTAATAGCAAACTATTTTTTTTTTTTTTAAGCTTTATTTTCATATTCAATCTAAGCATAACTCACTTTAAGATCTATTTATTCATTTATATTATTACTTGTTGTGTGTTTTTTGCTATGATTGTTTATTTAATTTCTGTTCGTTTTGGGCTTCATTTATTCTTTAACAGTAATTTCTGGTCGTTTTGAGTTTGAATTTTAACAGGTATTTTTAACTCCTGAGCTTAAGTTTAAAATGGCCTTTACTTTTCTTTGAAAAACTTATTTTTCCGAAAGTTTTTTTAATTAAATATGAGAAAACAAAGCTATAATATGAAGTTTTAAGTGCTTTATGAGGAATAAAATGCTTTAGTCAATTGAAGATACCCGTCTCTTCGAAAATTTTAATGGTAAGTGCCCTCAAATGATCTGCATGTAATGATTTTATCAACAATCATTCCCAAATACTTCAAATTGGTTACCCTTTCAATCTCTGCATTTCCAAATGAAAGTATTTTATTTGTTTCAAAAAAGTATTTTATTTGTTTCAAAAATGAAAAAATCATTTTGACTTGGTTATCCATTGTAATTTCAGTTCGTTTTGGATTTTATTTATTTATACTCAGTTATATATGCTAGTTTAATGCTTATAAGATTATTTGATTTTATTTCTGTTCATCCTTCGGATTAATGTAGCCCTTTACTTTTCATTAAGAAGGCATAAAAATTAAATATAATATAAAAAACAGTTGGATTTGTTCAGAAGGCTTTGCTGTTGTGTTTTATGTCCCTTTTATACATGTTTTGTTTTAGAAGTTGAAGATGCTTTTCCTAGTGGGATTGAGGAGCTCTTTGACATTTGTTTGTTTCCGAAGCTTGAAGCTGTTCCTTTGACTGCTTTTCCCAGCACTACAGGACCATTTAAATTGGAAGCTGACACCCAAGAATTGGAACCCAACAGTTTTGACAATGAAGGTATGCTTCAAATACTTGGATTTGTAGAATCAGGAATATTTCATTAAAAAAAAACTATGGTACATGCAGGGGCGGATCCATGATTTTTTGAGGGAGGGGGGCAAAAGAGATTGCTCCGAAAAAAAAAAATTATGGTGGCAAAAGAGGTGGATCCAAAAAACTTGCGTTAGGAGCAACTTTAATTAACGTCTACTTGGGTTAATTCAGTAAATTACATTATTTTACTACGCAAGGGGGGGGGCCCCCCCACCGGGATCCGCCTCTTGGGCCGGGGATAAAATTTGAGTATTTAAAATAATCTTAGTATGAAACTTTTCTCTTTTCTTATTCTGGTAAGCAGGCATTTGCTAAACCGGTTTTGAATATTAACAGTAACTTTTAAAATGTTGGTTTAAAGGTGTTGGGTGAATTCCGTATGTCAGCTGTAATCAAAACCCATTTTACCAACAGGCTGAACACCCGGTCGGGAATCTGATTTCATCGAACATGTTCAGCCTGTTATCTGTCAGAACCACCCACAACTGCAGTGGCGAATTGGCCTAAAATTTCTGTACCGGTAGGCATCTGAATGTAATGTATCATAGTACACGGAGAAACATTTAATTGCCACAAGATATGACCGCATTTAATATGCATTTAGCGTTTAATATACTATAAGGAGGCTAAAGGTTTAATTATATTTAAATAAATAAAACTGAGAAAGTTAAATTCTTATTTTTCATAAATTAAATTGAATGAGTAAAATTTGAGTAATTAAATTGTTATTTTCATTTTAATGCTGTAAAAACAGGAAAAAGGAATATTCGTAATATAATTGGCTTTCAATGGAGCGCCAATGACGCAGTAGGCTTTAAATTTATACAGTTAGGGAAGGAGGCATTAGCTAAATTCTTGTTTGTAGTGAAAGCAAATCTGTGTGAACGGTTTTGGGAACATATAAGCTATTATGGTGGAATGAAAATAAAGCGTTTTCCAAACACGATTTAGGAGGTAAAAAAAAGACTTAGTTCCTATTCAGGTAACTGCCTCAAATAAGCAAAACCATCGTAGTCCCCCAATATTACAAAAGGCTACAATTTACAATGATACCATAATCTAGAGTTAATAATAAGTCCCTCTTATATTAACTATTGATGTATAAAGAAATTAGTTAACCATTGACTATACTTATCGTAGAGTTCTCCTTTCCAGCTCGCAATTTTCTGGGGGGGGGGGGGCATACCATTTGACGACATGTGGCGTACATCTCAGAGTTCTACATGTGCCGCTCGGTTCCGCCAAGACTGGCGTAATCCCTGCAACACTTGGTACGGTTTCGTCATGTTTGGCACGCTTGGCATGCAACACCTGACGTGTGCAGTTTTCTAAAAGTTGGCACCCCTAGAAATTCAAAGACTAGCAACATTTCATCAAGGAACTGATTTGGGCAAAAAAACCTCATTTCTCAAGTGCATAGAAATTGTAGATAGTCAGATAGAAAAAGAAATCGTAGATACAATAGAAAAATTAGTTGTAGCAGCGTGTACATCTTGCGTTTGAGTCAATTGATTATTCCCCTCATCCCTCCCTGAAAGCTACAACTTAATACCTTAAGCCACTTCTGAATTTGGCCCTTTTGACAATCTGCATGAACATTGTGTTCTTTCATTTAGTTCAACATTACCTGAAACCTTCACTTGACCGCCATTGACCTTTTTGGGGACCAAAGGTTAAAATTACCCCCATCCCAATAAAAAATACTATGTGTAAACAATGGGTGAATTGCATAACTTACAGCCGTTGCCTCTTGGGCTGTGGTTGGACCTTTCAACTATGCTGAATAAAATGGCTCTCTTGAAAAATTTGATTCAATGAACTTGGGGGAAGAGGTGCGTCGGAGGGGGCTGGTAGCCCTTCAATCGCTTTTAACTCTTAAAGAGGGCATTAGTTCTTTGGATTTCCAATCAATGCGGTCTTTCTGAAGCCTTTGATTGTGATTGGGTGTATTATTTGTCCTAGATGATTGTATGGGTGAGTAGGGTTAAAGCCTTGTTCTCTTAACAAAATGGCTATCTCAAAATTTTGTTTGGATGTGTTTGGGGGAATGATGGGCGTGGGAGGGGGGGGGCTAGGGGCCCACCAATCACTTTCAACTATTAAAAAGGGCACTAGCCCTTTGAATTTCCAATCGAACGAGCCTTTTTTAAAGTTTCTAAGACAACGCCTTCTATAAAAACCTCATAGGTCCCCAGGGCATAACTTAAAACCCTTGCCCTAAGGGTTGTGGGGGAGTATCCTCCTCAAAAACATAGTTTATATCCTTATATCAACTATTCTGGACAAAGTTGTTATCTCAACATTTTGAGTGGCTGTGTTTGGGGAACTTATGGGCTGTAGGGGTGGGGGCTAGGGTCCCTCCAAACACTTTCGACTATTAAAACGGGCACAATAACTCTAAATTTCCATTCGAATGAGCCCCATTTGAAGTTTATACGACGACCCCTTCCATATGAAGTGTCCTGCTCTAAAGGGAAAAAAAACTGAATAATACATGTGCCAACATCGTTCTTACATGCCCTCAGGGCATAACTTAAAACCCTTGCCATGAGGGTTGTGGGGGAGTGTCCTCCTCAAAAACATATTTTCTATCTACAAAACAACGACCCTGAACAAAAGGGCTAACTCAAAATTTGGATTGGATATGTTGGGGGGAAGGAGGGGCAGGGGGGGGGGGCTAGTTTCCCTCCAATCACTTTCGACTATCAAAAAGAGCACTAGCCACTCCAATTTCCAATGGAAGCCCTTTTCGAAGTTTCTACGACAACTCCTTCGATACCAAGTGCCCGGGTCGGGAGAAAAAACAAAAATTATAAATAAAACACATTGTTCCTACATCGTTCTTTACTTAGGCAGCGCTAGCGCGCTCCCTATGATATCATAATCATTTTACTTGCAAATCTTAACGGTTATGTAAAGACTCATTTCGATCGGCTCCATCCAAATTATTCCGTTATGGTGGCGCTTTTTGCAACTTTATCATTTCCCATATGTTTCAATCGGCGTGGTTTATTGGTCAAAAGTAAAATATATGGCGGACCAAAGCCAACCAATGTAATTCATTCTTGTTTAGCAAGTAGGTTTGACAACTTCGGTCTACGGAAATTTTACTGTGATGTACTGAGCCGACGGCTTTCTGATAAGATTTTGAAGTGAGATTGAAAAAAGAAAGAAATAACGGCAGAGCAGTTTTTGGCACCTGGTATTTTTTTCAGGTTTAGCTGTAAATCTGAAAGGATTGTTTTCTAGTCAAATTACCAGTTTTTTCCTTCAAGGATGCTTGCACAATATAGTTGATTCGGGTTAGCTAGCCATTTTTAGGGGGATAGAAAAACGTTACAAAAGAAAATAATTTCTATAATTTCCCACTGTTCTCCCATTTACAAAAAAAAATAAAGAGAGAAAAGACGGATTTAAACTGAAATAAGCTTCTTCCACTGCTCTATTTAAATTTAACCCGTTTTTTTTGTCGTATGCTTGTTTTAAAGTCAATAATCTCTAGGTTGTTTTCCCCGTCGGTTAAGTTTGTAGAGCATTGTTGACAAGCTTTATGTCAGGTGATAGCTTTCTTATTACAAAACAAAACATTTGTTGTAAAATAAAAGATTTCATATATATCCGTACCAGACCGCCAGAACCTGAACCTTTCTTTAAAAAATCACAGTTCATATATAATCCAGTATGATCATTCTCTATCTCACCCATTATAAAAACCCGGACCGGGGTGCGAGTGCTCCGGAGAACGTTTTTGCAGATATAAACATAGGCGAAGTCAGATTAGCGGGAATGCAGGTTACTCTGTATCCGTCTGTTTCCATCAAAGTGCATTGAAGCAATCGGAAATAGACTAACCTGCATTCCCGCTAATGCAGAAATAAGTGGGAGGAGCTTTTTGTTCGCAACGAGAACGAAGACCAGAAATGATCTGCGATAAGCTTACCGGTATATTCCGTCTACTGTGTTAAAAAATATACAGATGTAGAAGTACAGACCTCAAACAATGTGGTAAAGGGAAGTTGACCGTAGGTACTTCAGATGTATATATTTTTTTTTTATTTCAAAACATTTTCGCAACGGCAAAATGACCTTTGTACCGTAAAAACTGGTTTACTCAGTAAGGAGCCAAGCATAAACGATATTTACATTTTATGCCAGAGTCCCATCAAGGTCACGCTTGTCAACAAAAAAAAAAATACGAATGACCAAAGCCGTATCCAAGTGGGAAGAGTTGCCGGGTTTGGCCCACCCCGCCCCGAAATTTCGTCTTACTCGTAAAAACGTACCAAAAATGATATAAACTCATTTTTGAAGTTTTCTTGTGCCCCCCCCCCCCCCCCCCCAAAAAAAAAGCCTCTCGCCCAAAAAAACAATCCTGGATACGCCCTTGCGAATGATATGTGGTTGTTCTTGATTTTAATGTCGAACTCATATTTAAGAAGCAGAAACCTAAGATGGCAAGAAACTGGTTAGAAAGGATTGCAACACTTATTTGTTTCCAACTATTTATGAAACTAACGAACAATTGACTCATTTAGAACAATTTTATTCATAGCTCATAACATAGTTTTAGAATCAATTTTCCCAATATATATACAACAAAGTATATGTAACACATTAACAAGATACATGTTCTTATTGTAGGCTAGTGAGGCCGGAGAGGGGGATGACAGACGCCTTAAATAGTGCAGTAAAAGGCCCATTAAAAAAAAGTACCGAAAAATAATTGTTTGGTTATGCTGATTCCAAAAGTATCGATTTCTTTAATTTTCAAGTTAATCATCGAAAGTTATGAGCCCCAGCAAACTCATCGAATTAAAAAAAAAGGGGGATAAACACCCCCAAAAGGAAAGCGATATTCACAATAATCAAACCATCAAATTCAACGTATCAGAGAACCCTAGTATAGAGATTCTATGTACTAGGATATAAAGAAATTCGGATACTTTTTGCCTCAAAGAGGACAAAATTAATATGGATCAAATATTATGATATAGACAATCGCTTTAAGATCATCTATAAACTATATAGGCAATCCATTTAGGATCATCTATAAGCTATATATTGATATTCCCAGCTTTAGAGGAATGTTATATAGTGATACATTAGTACCTAGAAAGTCACGCAGTCCTAAAAGAGGGTGAGGGGTCGCCATACAGCTCACACAATGTATTTTAGCACTCTCGATTAGTGTCTAGCTAAATATGGAGTGAGGTCTAGTAAGAGGGGTTAGGAATTAAGCACCAATCTCTCTTCATTTCAACTAAGCCATATAAATGTGGGGTGATAACTTTCGTCTTATTGCAGAAAAAGGCTTGGTACTTATGTGTTATCCCGACCTCACTTAAGAAGTGCAGTTAGAAAACAATTCTTACTTCATAATATGCAGAATAATTGTAGCTAACATGTTTAGCCTGGAGCTCCGTCATACTTCATTACTAGCCCCCCTTATGTGCAAATAAAATAACCCATATTTTATACTTTCCGTGCATTCTGCCACCCGTAACTTGTTTTTCCAGTTTATGTTTCGTCAAAGTTGTTTCAGTTTAGCCTATAGTTACACGGGTTGAAACAACTGAGACGCATTGCGAGAATAGACGTGTCAGATTTTTTCTTTGATAACATAAAAGATATTTTTCATATTCAAACCAGAAGAAAAGGTGGATGGGTGGGGACATCATGTGCGAGTAATAATTGTGAATGAAAACAAGTAATAAAAGACGACAAAAGGTAAGTTAAGAATAACTACGAGCTATTCGTTAGGAAATAAGCATACGCGATATTACGACATTTAATGTCTGAGCCGCATCCAGTCAAATTTGTCGACAAAACCCAGTTTTATGAACGATATAGGGTTTTTACATGATTTTAGCGTCAAGCTCGTAATTCAGAAGCAGAAGACAAGAAATTGGTTTGCAAATCTTGCAACACTCATTTAACAATTGTTATTCATAGCCCATATATAGTTTTATAAGCAATACTACACGACATAAAAAAGCAAATATAACATATTATCAAAAAAAATTTTTATAAGTATAGACAGTAACTTTAGATTGTGCACAAAAAACGATAATTAATATCAAACAGTTTTAAGAAAACGATCGGATGATAAATTTGAAGCAAAATGTACTGGTTTATTCTATTAGAAAAATAAACAATTATGTTCATTAACATATTGTTGAATAAACAAAATAAGAAGGAGAATCAAGATCGACTGTGCTATTGTACAGATGTACTTGTCCAAACGATATATCTCGTATTCAATGTAGATTATTATAATCGATTTATATCGATTTTCATCACCGAGACAAGAGAAAACCTTTTTTCTTTTTAGTGACCGTCAGTATTGAAAAAAAATTGAAAATGACTGTAATTAGCTATGTTGGGCTCAAAATTAACTAAAAAAAATTGCTTTCGACTAAAAGCTTTCAAATTTGTTTATAAACTATTATATATTTATCCTGTATTATTTTGTTTCATTAGCATTAACCAAACTTGACTTTTTAAAAGTGCCCGTATAATGCACCATTACCTGAACTAATAATAAGTTATAAAAAATAAGGGTGGAGCTCACAATTCCAAAAAAGCTAAATCGTTTCAGAGAAAAACACACTTCTTTGCTTCATTAGAGGGTAAGCATACAAGAGGGTGTGGCCTTTAATGATATTTAGATGAACTTATTTTCGTAGCTATCCACGCTATTTGCAGAAAGTTATGAATCCAATATTTTGAAGGGAGTACTCAAAATAGCAAATATCAAACAGTTTTTGATAGCAAACTGCTTCTGCGTCACCTATTATGATGAGAGGAGTCATTGTTCAGGCGGTGGGAGGGGGCAGTATACCCTGGTTAACGTGGGTGAATTAGGGGCTGACACCTCAATGCAATTAAATATAGAAATTAGTTTATAAAAGAGCCAATATTTAGCTCTCTATGATGTCCAAGTATCCGGCCCAGTTTTTTCTATTCCAGAAATGTCACCCAAATTGTAGTCAACCCCTTTTAGGGTATCATATGGCACTTTATTAAGGCTTTATCGATCATAATTTACATATATATATATATATATATATATATATATATATATATATATATATATATATATATATATATATACTCGTATATATAAACGATAAGAAATAAGAGTTAGCTTTTAAATGTGCCCAGCCCTCTTTGATCTTCCAGTACCTCCAAAGTGACGAAGGAAAAAATATGTCGCTGATGTCCATACAAAAACCGATTAGTTCTTGTTACTCAAGATGGGGGTAATTTACCTTATGAGGTTTCAGCAATTAACATTTAAAGGGTCTACTTTTTGATTTGCTCAAACACAATTTTCGATTCCTTTGCAACTTAAAGACGTGATGAACGGGGCTGTTGTAATAGCATGTAGTTCAATTGTGATATTTAGCCTCCTGTGAGGGCCCGAAAGCTGAAGGAAGTAGAAGGGGGATAGGCACTTCCATTATTATTGGTCAAGGTGACAATATGAAACTCACCATCACCCACCCAAAAACTTGTTTACAATACACTACTTCTACCTGCAGCAACTCATTTCTGACAGCCTTAGTTTAAAGCTATCCATTGTGACATTTCTTTGAAAGTAATCAAGTAACATTTTTGCTAAATAATAAATTTTCTTCGTTACCTTTTGAAGAAAAATATGATATTAAAATCTTGCGGCGACAAATACCGCCTTTACTTTTTCCATATGTTGTTCCGTATCGATTATAAAATAATTTCACAAGAAATTTTTTCATACATCTTCAGAAAAATTTAGGCTTGCATTTTACACGAAAAAACTACCCTTTCTTTTTACTACTCTCCCCAATTTCTAGACTCCTACGATATGGACCCCCCCCCTCCTTTGGGAAAAGGTGGGAGGTGTACTCCTGCGTCGTCAGCAACATTTGATGCCTCCAACTGTCGCGTTCTATCATTTAATCTTGATTGCGCCTCTAAAAACTCGGGAAGCTCACGCACCTTCATGCTTCGTTTCAGTCTTGGATCAACAAGTTTGGTCAACAAACATTTATCCCAGAAATGATCAAGCTTGGGTAACATCTGTTTCCAGAAGCAAATATCACGCTTAACTGAAATGATCTCGAAGTCGTCCTGGTCAACAAACACTACAAGGAAGCAGTTCTCTTTATCTAAAATGTTAAGTTGTCCTTGAATTTAGTAGAAGTATTTATGCTCCCGTTTAAGTATTAAACAGCCTTTGTCAGCGCCCCAACGAGGAAAAAAACCTTTTAATAAGTTCAGCTCAACAACTTATTTTATTGTTTTACCTTCAGGAATAGTTGTGACTGTTTTTACTTCCACAATCCCAGCGTCACATATCCCATCAGGAGACGTTACAAGCCACCATCTATCCTGGTCAGCAAAAAGAACAAAACAGTCTGATCTTTGTACAATGATGTCCATTGTTTCCTCGAAGCATTTAATATCAACTGTTTCAGAATGAATTCCACGTTTCATGTGCCATGTACAGTGTATTTGCTTCCCAGTGACTATTTCTTCAACTAGTTCTGATGTTGATGTTGTAGGTCGTCGGACGCAAATGGAATAGAAACGTGTACTATAGATTGACTCCATTCTTTTTGACACCCATTTTGGGTTATCAGATTGTCCAGCTGTGATGCAAGATAACTGCTGGAGTTGACATTTGGTGGGAGTCATTTTTGCTAAGTAGGCTTCTTTCGCTGCCTTGAAGTCAGAAGATGAGATCTGGCTTTTGGCAGTTCTGACCATATTCTGAGTCAAATTTTGGCAGCAATCCCTGCACGCTGCTACCATTGCTAGCTAGTCGGCTGTATACCTCCCTCCGTGGTTTTCAAATGACAGTGGAATTAGTCGTCTCGCGCAAGGTGTGAGTTTTTCACGTTTCATTGCAAATATTTTTACACGTTTCGTCGGACTATGGGTAAATATACTCTTTAAGGAACGACTATGACATCCACTACCATGCGATGTGGCAAGAGCTGCTGCCGTGATACGTACGACATGCAAATTTCTTTTGGATCAGCAGACCTGTTTATGCCTTAAGAATTTAACAGCAACTCTCATGAAAGATTCGGCAAGGTTTGTAGTTGAATCGATCTAAAGGTTGCTAGCTTTACACAATACCTTTACAATTTTTTCATTGACTGCTAGCATTACAACTTCTGGCACCCTGGACAACTTGCCTTCAATTGACTCATATTTGTTATATCCAGAGTAATAGTTTTGGTGGTCACCAAATACGTGAAAAGGTACATTCTTAGTTACAAATTTTAATTTTTCAGTATTTCCACCATCTTCACGGTTCTTTTTTATAGCCCCACGAAGATTATTAGTCAGGTTTGAGATGCAGCTTTTGGTCAGAATTTTTGAAAAATCACCCGTATTCTTGACAAGGCTGTACAGATCCCGAAGGAAATTTTTCGTGACATGGTTGGCACACTCGCGTTTTATAACCTCCTTTCCATAGGCCACACGCTATATAATGTGCTGATACACACTTGAATCCCAGTCCTCAATTAATTCGAGATACTGTAATCCATGCATGGATAAACTAAGTACAAAACCCTCTATAATCATGTCCTGCACCATTCCCTAAAAAGATTCAGTCCAGTTCAGATAGCATAAGTGATCTTGTGGGAGAATCTTTTTAGTTCTGACAACAGAGCAAATATAACAGTATTTGTTTCTAGAATTCACAAGCAGAACTTTTTTGGTATAAGCGTATATAATAACTGCATGGCCAGCTTTGGAATTGTAATCATGTCCTTCTGTTTTTTTGTCCCGTTCAGCATCCAAAATAATTCTTGTGTATGGAGCTTCATCATCAGAAACTCTGCCATCGGAGATAGCCAATTCCTTCGCGGCGTTTCCATTCAACCTAATTGTTATGTCTAGCTCTTCTTTCCACTTCTGTGAAAAAAAATAAATCTTTACTAGGAATCTAGATGACAGAGCTGTTTCAGAGAGAGAGAGAGAGAGAGAGAGAGAAAGAGAGAGATAGAGATAGAGAGAGAGATAATAGATATAAGATATAGAGATAGAGAGAGAGAGAGAGAGAGAGAGACACAGTAAAACACAGAAAAAGAGCGAGGGGAATAGGGAGAGAGAAATATAGATAGAAAGACACAGAGACAGACATACACAGAGAGAGATACATACAGAGACAGACAGAGAGAGGGAGAGAGAGAGAGAGAGAGAGAGAGAGAGAGAGAGAGAGAGAAGTCATAGAGATACTAACATATGAATAACAGTTAATTTGATTAATTTAGGACCGCTTATAAGCTTTTTTATTATTTTGACCAGTTTGACTGTCTCATAATTTTGTTGCATGATTAGCGAAGGCACCAGAAATTTAAATTTTCTATCAAAGTCTAATGAGCTTCAAAAAGCTAAACAAAAAAAGAATATAATGAAAATACATAAGGAGATATTTTCCCAATTAGTAGGGCAATGTTAGAGGGTAGACACTGATAGTAGGCCGGACGTAAATTATTTTTATTATCTGTTGCCCAGAAACATTCATCTTCTATAATATTTGATGAACACTGATAGTAGATTGAAAATTGATTGTTTTTATTAGCTAGAACCCAGGAACAAATAACTTTTATATGGAAAGAGTTAGATTGTGGAGCAAGAGGAGACGATAGGCGTAAGCAAGGTGAAGGTGGGATTCTGGAGTTTAAGAAAATACACAAATCATATATGCGGAGCATTGACGGATCCTTACCTGTCCAAGCAAAGTTTCGGTTTTCCTGAAGATATTTCTGGACAAGACTGGAAGGTCCACCAGAGCAAAAACTTCTGCTAACAGGAACTGACCTATTCCAGCGGAAATGCTCCCCAGACTACCTTCGTGTTAAGGTTGTTTGATATTAGTTTTGATATAGTAATTGGGACGTAGGATCGATCACCTTCATCACTTGTCACACACATTGGATGGTCAAGATTCACAGTTACTGTTGATGCTGCTGGCTCATTCGTTAGCTTAAATTTTTTTCTGCAGCCAGTGCATTCAAAATAAATTCGGAGAAGAAGACCCAGTTTTCCTATTTTTGGATTTTAGTCCGCCCCGGATCTCATTTTTCCTATCGATGAAGAAATGGTACGTTGGCTTCTCTTTTTTTTTAATCTCAAATTTTTTACTGTTATATACGAAGATAGTGCGGGTTGAAGGTGAAATTAAACTGATATTAGAAGTATATTTTTTATATTTTATTTTTAATTTCTATTTATAGTAAAGTAAAAAAACTGTTTTTTTTTCAATATAAGGTAGGCAGCAGTATAAAAAAAAAGAGAACAAAAATTATTACGAACATGATAGACCTACCCCTCCTCAATTCCTCGCTCTTTCCCCTCAAATTTGACTTCTTACTAAAGTTCTTAAAGAGTAACTGCTGAAACCCAAGCTCCATTGAATTGGAATAAAATGTTTTTTTTATTTTTAAGACAAGATTTTTTTTTACAATAAAAAACGAGGGATTAAGGAATGTAGGCCGCCCCCTCATGTACGTACTAGTTCCTTAACCCTTTAATTTCTAATGTTACTTCTTATTATTATCAAAAAAATTGGTTTTTTTAAATTTAATCTCTGATCATTTTCAATAAATACTGACAAATCTCTCCCCCCCCCCTTCGTGGATTATCCCATGAAAAATTAGTTCTACCTGGATGGATAATCATGGATCATAAGCCGTCACTCAAAACTTTTATTCACTTTCACCAAGGAGATAATTTTAATTTAAAAATTCCTCCGGGGTAAAAAAAACCCTCCTGAACAATACCATCCTCGCTGAAAATTCTTCA
Source organism: Artemia sp. Qi Xiang Cuo (assembly GCF_049724085.1). Classification (NCBI taxonomy): domain Eukaryota; kingdom Metazoa; phylum Arthropoda; class Branchiopoda; order Anostraca; family Artemiidae; genus Artemia; species Artemia sp. Qi Xiang Cuo. The sequence goes on along the minus strand of NC_142812.1, from coordinate 20,164,550 downwards.
TGAAATATTTACACTGTAAAATTTTCTTCCTCTCTCCCAAAAAGTTTCCGTATATTTCCCAATAACAAACACTTTTGATTGGTAACACTAAACTAAATTAATTTCACACATTTGGAATCCGCGTAAAATACATTTCTTGTGATGCATCATTTAGAATTTTGGTTACTGTTGGTTCAAGCTGCTCCTTATTTACAGCAGCTCTCTACGATAAACTGTTTATTTTCCAGTAAAGTTAACATAGTAAAACGTGTGAATGCTTTAAGAAAAGTGTACCCTTTTCAGTAGTTTGGCACAAGATAAGAAAATAGGAAAAGAAGACTAATGAAAGATAGAAAAAAAAAGCCTGAACAATTCAATAATGACTTTTGCCATTTATAGGTAATAGTACCTTCACTATGCAGCCCCTACTATGTACAGGATCTTGTACACGAATATTCTGAAGCTAAATTTAAATACACTTGGAACTTTTTTTTTAATTGCAGCTGTGTCTTACACCTTTTTTTTTGCATAGTGTTTGCTTTTTCCCCAAAGAGTTCGAAGACTGTTCTGCAAATACAGGTTCGTATGATGTAATCAAAGAGCCGTAATTCAATAAGCTTTTTTTACTTATAATTTGTATACCTGTAAGTTCCATTAAATTAGTTCAATCGGTGGTATTGAAAAAATACTTACTAGTGATCATTTATCTTGAGCAATTCCGTAGCAAAGTGATATACGTTAACGATATAATTTTCGTTGAGCAGATCCTTAAGGTTTTTGTCTTCGGTCTGCTTCCCCCGTCCTTGAAAGGTTTTGAAACCGTGAATAGCTGCCCTTTCTTGCTCTTTTTGTATTTCATCAAACTTCTTCCGGCCATCTGCATCTAATTGCCCATATAAACCTTGATCGGAAGAAGATGTAGGCTCTAGGATTGGTACAGACCATGTTGCAGCCAAGTTTGCATATTTTTGTACGGGGGGGGAAGTCTGGAGTCACATTCGGCTGAAGCGCCTGTTTCAACAAAATGGGCATTTTTCTGGGCAGGTGGTATAGGGTCTGCTGAACCAACATTTCCCTTTTTATTTGAAGTATTTTCACCAATACTTTTAGTTTTTCTGCAAGATAAAAATAGGAGCCTAGAGAATAAGCTTATGCCAGGGTTTCCTTGTAACTCTACCCTCATTCAATCCAGGTTAGGTTAAAAACAGACTAGGTTAGGTAAAAAAGAACATATCCGTTCTTAGGGGTGGGGCAACAGGGTCAGCTGCCCCTGGCGCTACATCAAGGAAGGAGGCGCCCGGAGGATTGCCTACTTTGATCGAATTTTTCACTTTGATTCGGCTTTTTTGCTTTTATTTGAGTCGGGAGGGGGGCACTGTAATTAATTTTCGTACTTGTTAAATATCCAGCACACAATCGAGATGTGAGTGTGTTATGAATATTTAACAAGTAGGCTACCAAAATTTTTTCCTGGGTACTCGCAACCTCAAGGACAGCTCTGTAATAAAGGGAGGATAGCGGCTAATGCTGCTGATAACATTTCGAGGAAAAGTCCTAACAGAATAACAGTAGTACTATGTAATTTATTTTTCCATATATCATGATCGTATTTATAAAAATATTGTGTTGCTTAAGAGTATAATTCTATCGGTTCTAGGCATTTAACCCCCCGGAAAATACCCCCCCCCGCAGAAAATACCACCCCAGAAAATACCCCCACCGTGGAAAATCTACCCCCCTCGCGGCAAATACCCCCCGGAGAAAATACCCCACTCCCGTGGAAAGAGGGATAAAAGGAGTTGCCCCTTCCACAAGACCTTGCTCTTTACGCTAAAGTTTTGTCTTTTTGTCCAAATTCTTTAATACTGATTCCTGAAACACAATGGCCGTTTACTTAGAACAATAAGTTTTGCTTTAAAATTTTATAAAAAAAAATTAGCGTAAGGAGCGAGGTCTTGAGGAGGAGGCAAACCCTTTAATATACGTAATAAATTCTGTTTCTTTTAAATTTTGATGTTGCTCCTTACTTTCAGTTGAAAAAGCTTGTTTTTTTTAATTTAATTTCTGATCGTTTTCAAATAATACCGGGAAATCCGGCTCTCTCTCCATGAAAAATTCTGGTACTTGTGTATTATACACCACTCACTCAAGTTTACGATGCGTAATACTCAAGAATAAACCGGTTTCTTTGTTAGTTTTTTCGTTATTGTAGCAACAAATTTGGACTATATATTATCACATTGGGGGGGGGGGGGTAAAGTATAGCAGAGAGGCATAAAAAAGAAGTGAGACATAACTGTTATTCATATTGGTAAGTACAAATTATTGTCTTAATTTAAAATGTCAGTATTATTTACCCCCTCCCCCTTATGTGCAAACATATATCACAAAGTATATATTTTCCATCTATAATGTCACGTGTCGTTGTCTTGTCTTGCGCTAAGCTGAAAGAAACTAACGACGACACTGATTTGTTTTCGAGTTTTACACAACGTAAACTTGAGTGAGTGGCGCATAATGCACAAGTACCATTCTCCCCTCTACGTAAAAAAACTCAAATAAATTCTCAAATTTGAAAAGCCTTATTTTCCACGGGGGGGGGTATTTTCCGCGGGGGTACACGCTGGCCACCAATTCTAACATATATAAACAACTATAACTAAGAAATTGTCACTTAAAAATTGCGGCTTGTTTCTATTAATCAGAGTATGATGTTTCCTTCCATTATTACCCATATTTTGAAGTGTCTGTTAAAATAGCATTTTATCTAGTAATTGTATTGAAATCTTAGCCAAAAATTTTTCATCGGGTTAAGAAAGACAATAAAGTTATAGATTATTACTTTTTCTTTCATTGGTTTGACATTACGAACCAAGTGTTGATGAAAAATAAGGGAGAAAACTATACCTACAAAATTAGTTTTTCAACTATACCTGTAGCCAGTCTAGCCATTAGTTTCATTGTAACGGTAGTGATTATTACTTAGAACCTGGGGCATCTCCAGGGTTGTTTAGGGGGGGGGGCGCAAAATAGGTTGATCCGATAAAAAAATTAGGGGGGGGGCAAAATAGGTTGATCCGATAAACTTGCGTTAGGAGCAAGTTTAATTAACACAAACTTGGGTTAATTAAGTAAATTACACTACTTTAATTTACGCTAGGGGGGGGCGCCCCCCTCACCCCCCCCCCTGGATCCAACAATGCTTGGAAAAAGCGCGAATGGCAAATTTATGAGTATATTTATTTTTTCGCAAGCTAAATTTCAAAAGTTTACCCGTAATTCGGTCTAATGAACGAATATGAAGATAATTTCATCTTCTTCATGCTACGTTTTCATTTGAATACTTAGTGTGGATTAGAAACAAATGTATATAGATTAATGTAACGTACATAAATAAATTAGATTGAGATCTTGTAAGCAACTTTGAACAAAATAATAACAAAAGAAATAACTCCTTTTGTTCTATAAAGAAAATGCATCGAATTGGATATCCAAGATTAGATAGAAACAGAACAAATTCAAAAAAAAATGTTTCTTACTTTTTGAAATGTTCAGAGTTTCTCTTCAGCTTCTGTCCTTCGTTTTTATTTCGCATAATCAAAATCACGCTCCGATGAAAAGAAAAGACTATAAAAATAAATTTATCCGATACCATTGTGTCTTGTGTGTTTGTAAAATTGGTGTTTCTAGACTAGACATCGAAACAAAAAGATAGCCGGCCACTGTCAATGCATTTCAATCAGTCTTCTAATAGGATCAGCCCTTTATTCTTTGAATGAGAAATAGCGAAGCGAAGTCCATCTATTTTTTTAACAATTTAACATTTTTTGCGTTTTCTTGAAAGTTTACGTTATTTTCTACAGAAACGTCTAAGTAATATAAGAAATCTGCCACGGTGACTGCATAGATCTGAAGCTAATGAACAATATGATACAAATACATTGTCTATCCCGTCAGAATAGTAGCTTCAAATTAGTCGCAAAATTCTCTGTTTTTAAAAAGCATTTTTGCGTCTAAAAAAAAATTTTACTCATATTTCAAAAATATAACTCGGTGAATTCATAAATCTAAGTCTCAGCTATCGAATAGTACCAAAATTGTCATCTTTAGTCGAAAATTGAAGACGGCACGCGGTTTATTTAAAAATGGTCAAAAACATGCATAGTTTACATAAACCATTAAAGCTTATGAATGGACCCTATAGTGACATATGATTTCAACAATTCTATCAAAATTGAGCGGTTAGAATTATACCAAGTGGTTTTCACAAGTCCCCCCTAAAACCACTTCGGCCAACTGTTTTAACAAGAAGAAATACTCGATAAATAACAATATGGTAGACAAAAAAAAAAAAAATAAACAAATAGTTTTATAGTTTTATATTATTTAAAAAAAATTAAACAAGAAAAACAGTTTTTAATTTATATAAAGCAGTGAATACAAAACACTTAATTAAACAAAAATACTCCGAATATTTCAGCCCCACATCCGGGAGCCTTTCTCAACGGAAAAAAAAATTCTTACATCAACATAAACTAAAACATACTTAAACTAAAACAAAAAAGGTCAGCTAACCCCCGGCCCATAACCCCTAAATAGATCTCGCAGGTTCATCACCTAATGTTTCAATTATAAATTGAACAGATTCGTTTGCTTGCAAGCTTAGCTGCAGTTCGTTTACTTTTCCCAGCATTTAACCCAGTCTGACCTTTGTCCTCAAGGTCATCATTCGTATCCGAACTATTATCAAAAATAGCACTGGTTGAAAATTTTACCTGCTTTTTAATTAAACTATTATAAATCGAATTGATCCTAAAATCCCCTTCATCTCTATTGATACTAATACCCCCATATATTACCTTTTTATTTCTATAATTTCCCTGAAGCTTTGTAAAAGTCCTACAGACGTATCTACTATTTTTGTTTAATCAAATAAAATACTGTGATGAGGAAAATTATAAAGATGTTCTGCAACAGCTGACTCAAACGTTTCTGGTGTTTTGTTTTGTTTTAGAGCGCAATCTATTGCATTCTTGTGTTGCTGTAGCAATTTTAGAAAATAGAATACAGCAACACAAGAATGCAATAGATTGCGCTCGAAAGCTTTACGGTAATCAGCGAGCAGGAGGTCTATTAAGGTGTTTCCCCTGTCTTGCCATTCAGTTATCAGGTGATAGAGACAGACGAGGTAATGGGTAGGGTTGATTTTTTTCGAACACCCATACTGAAAAAGGTCTAGAAAAGGATTGATTCGCATCAAGAGTTCACGATATATAAATTGCTCAACGACTCAACAAGTTATTGGCATTGTTACTCAACGAATTATTGATATTGAACGGATTTTTTCACATGATTTCGGGTACTTCATTTTAGGTAAAACCCGGACATATGCTCTCTGCCATGCTTGAGGGAACATTTGATCTCTGAAGGACTCATTTATTACTGACGTCAAACGTATAGCCAGGAATGGTGGATATTCAATTAGAAGTTTGACATGCCTTTCTCCGGGATAGGGAGCACAGTTCTTCTTTAACTTCAGCAGTTCCCTACAAACTGCATATTCAGGTATCTCAGCAAGCTGGTAGTCTGAAAGGTCAGCTGTGAGACTTTCGACATCTGTTTTGGTGATTGGTAAGTAAGTTGAACATATATTTGCGAAGAATTTGTTAACTTCGGGTGACGATAAAAGAGTTCCATCGTATTTTGTACTTTCAGGTCACTTCTAAAACCTTTACCGGATAGCCATATGACCTGTGAGTGCCATTTTCAGGGGTCAGCCGTCAGAAGTGGCGACACTTTATCACAAACGTATGCTTTCTGAACCACCCTGTTAACTTTCACAATTTGGTTAGGAATTTTCTTCGCAGCAATGGTTTGATCACATATATATATATATATATATATATATATATATATATATATATATATATATATATATATATATATATATATATATATATATATATATATATATATATATATATATATATATATATATATATATATATATATATATATATATATATATATATATATATATATATATATATATATATATATATATATATATATATATATATATATATATATATATATAAAACCTGGTATATTTTGGCCTAGAAAAACGATTTAGATAGTTCAGATGTTTGAGAGAATTCGTCAAGAGCCTTAATTTCGGGAAAAAACAATATTTATGTGAGTGATATCATTTTTATATACATCAGTATTGCATTGACGTTGCCACACTTGTCACACTTATGAGGAAAAATTATAGATTTTCAGGTATGGAGAAGTAAATTAAATTGCTTAAAGAGCAAAAACCTGGTAATTGCAAAAATATTTGTATATATTTTGAAAAGGGATTACAATTTTAAAACCTTAAAATGGAAAACTAAAAGTTTGAAGCTTAGTAGAAATTGTTGTTAGAAATCTGACCTGCTGTAATATTCAAATATTTTTGAATATATTCAGTATGAAAAGACATTTAATTGCCCTAAAAAACAAAAAACTGGTAATTGCAAAAATATTTGTATATTATTTAAAACGGTATTAAAACAATTCCAAAACCTTAAAAAAGAAAACCGAAAGTTTGAAGCTTAGTAGAAATTGTTGTTAGAAAGCGGACCTGCTGTAATATTCAAATATTTTTGAATATATTCAGTATGAAAAGACATTTAACTGCCTAAAAAACAAAAAACTGGTAATTACAAAAATATTTGCATATTATTTAACAAGGGATTAAAACAATTCCAAAACCTTAAAAAAGAAAACCAAAAGTTTGAAGCTTAGTAGAAATCGTTGTTAGAAATCCGATTTGCTGTAATAATCAAATATCTTTGAATAGACCTTAGGATGAAAAGACATTGTATTGCGTAAAGAGCAAAAAAAACTGGTAATTGCAAAAATATTTGTATATATTTTAACAAGGGATTACAACGATTCAAAAATCTTAAAAAATAAAACCCAAAATCTGAAGCTTAGTAGAAATCTTTGTTGGATATTAGACTTGCTTTAATAATAAAATATCTTTGAAAAGACTGCAGTATGAAAAGAGAATAAATTGTCTACGGTAAGAAGACAAGCAACAATGAAAATCCATATATAGAAACCATATATAGAAGCCTGCCTCGTGCCGAGTGCAGCATTTGAATGCGAGATATGTAAGAAATGCTTTGCTTATCAAGCCATTTAAAAAGCATAAAATAGTGATCCAGTGAGAGCCGTTTGAATGTGAGATATGTAAGAAATGCTTTTCTTTATCAGGCAATTTGAAAAAGCACCAAACATGCATACAGGTGAGAGCCATTTAATGTGAGATATGTAAAAATGCTTTCTTCATCAACATTTGAAAAAGCATCAAATAGTGCATACAGGTGAGAGCCCATTTAAATGTGATATATGTAAGAAATGCTTTCCCTCACCAAGCCATTTGAAAATGCACCAAACAGCGCATACAAGTGAGAGGCCATTTGAATGTGAGATGTGTAAGAAATACTTTTCTTCACAAACATTTGAAAAGCACCAAATAATGCATACAGGTGAAGCCCATTTAAATGTGAATATGTAAGAAATGCTTTCCTTACAAGCCATTTGAAAAAGCATCAAATAGTGCATACAGGTGAGAGCCCATTTAAATGTGAGATATGTAAGAAATGCTTTCTTCACCAAACATTTGAAAAGCACCAAACAGTGCATACAGATGAGAGCCATTTGAATGTGAGATGTGTAAGAAATGCTTTCCTTCACCAAGCCATTTGAATAGGCACCAAATAGTGCATACAGACGAGAACCCATTTGAATGTGAGATATGTAAGAAATGCTTTTCTTCATCAAGCTATTTGAATATCCATCAAAGACTTCATACAGGTGAGAAGCCATTCAAATGTAATTTATGCAACAGAACATTTTTAAATAAGTCGGCCCTGAAATATCACCTAATAACTCATTCTAGGAAGATGTCTGATAGTTAATAGTTATCAATAAAAACTTTGGATGGAATATTGATTTTCGTATACAGAAATGCAGATAGAAGCTACAAAAGCAGAACCAGTGCCTATTTTATTCTTTCTTACTGCCTATTTTGCCTTTTAATTTCTAGTGCCTGGTAAAATATCTATTTAAATGGATAATTCCGATTCCCATTTTATGGAGGGTATTTTTGAATTTTAGCATCTAAAAAATAATGAAACAAATCTACCTACCCCCCTCCAGATTATCAAAACTGCTACTTTTTATGTTTACACAAAAAAATAAAAAAAACTATCGTATTGGGTGCAAAAAAATTTAAAAGACTCATTTGTTTATATGCATTTTTTACGTTTTTACGAGCCGGACAAAAATTTTGGGGGTGGGGCAAACTCCCTAATCCCCTCCCCTTGGGCACGGCCTTGCCAATGGGTGGCATGTTCGTAATTTCACTGAAGCGTGCAAATAAAGTCGACGCATCCCCCTTTGCAAGGGGCGGAATAACGGCCTCGAGCTAACGTACTGTTGCTCGAGGCTGTTAGACTACGTCCACGCGACAAAATCGGGCGCCCCCCCCCGAAATCTTACGATTTTTTATTTTTTCATAACAATTCTTATTTCGAGGCAGATGTTTTTATTTCACACAATTAAAAAAAATTACCATCATTACCAAGAGTATTTAAAAAGGAATGTGATAGATAGATAGATAGATAGATTGAATGTGGATCAACCATTAGTATATGCGCTGATATTCATTCATGAATGTAAATAATTTTGTTGAAAATCCTCATCATGCCCTGAAAATTTTGACATTGCTCTAATCTGTTCCTAACATACTGTTGATACAAACTTTTTGAAAATAGTGTGTTTTGATTTAGTTCAACTTCCCTTTTGATATCAACTAAAATTTTTACTAATATGGACTAAAAGCTCTTAGCTACAATGTAAACGAATGTATTAGGGTGGTACATGGAACAACTAATCCTTCATTTAGACGCTATTATGGTGGAATGAAAATAAAGCGTTGTCCAAACACGATTGAACAGGTAAAAAAAATACCTAGTTCCTATTCAGGTAACTGCCTCGAATAAGCAAAACCATCGTAGGCCCCCAAGATTACAAAAGGCTACAATTTAAAATGAGAAAATAATATATACTTAATAACCATTCCCTATCCTACGAAGCAATGCTGTATCTAGAAAATGTTTACCCTGTGCATAGACTTATCTTCGATATCGCCGGTACCGCTCTCAATTTTCTGGGGGGGGGGCTACCAGTGGACGACACCGGGCGTACATCTCAGAGTTCTACATTTGCCGCTCAGTTCCGCCAAGACTGGCGTAATCCCTGCAACACTTGGTACGGTTTCGCCATGTTTGGCACGCTTGGCATGCAACACCTGACGTGTGCAGTTTTCTAAAAGTTGGCACCCCTAGAAATTCAAAGACTAGCAACATTTCATCAAGGAACTGATTTGGGCCAAAAAACCTCATTTCTCAAGTACATAGAAATTGTAGATAGTAAGATAGAAAAAGAAATCGTAGATACAATAGAAATAGTTGTTGTTGTAGTAGCGTGTACATCTTGCGTTTGAGTCAATTGATTATCCCCCTCATCCCTCCCTGAATTTGGCCCTTTTGACAATCTGAATGAACATCGTGTGCTTTCATTTAGTTCAACATTACCTGAAACCTTCACTTGACCGCCATTGACCTTTTTGGGGACCAAAGGTTAAAATTACCCCCATCCCAATAAAAAATACTATGTGTAAACAATGGGTGAATTGCATAACTTACCGCCGTTGCCTCTTGGGCTGTGGTTGGACCTTTCAACTATGCTGAATAAAATGGCTCTCTTGAAAAATTTGATTCAATGAACTTGGGGGAAGAGGTGCGTCGGAGGGGGCTGGTAGCCCTTCAATCGCTTTTAACTCTTAAAGAGGGCATTAGTTCTTTTTATTTCCAATCAATGCGGTCTTTCTGAAGCCTTTGATTGTGATTGGGTGTATTATTTGTCCTAGATGATTGGGTGGGTGAGTAGGGTTAAAGCCTTGTTCTCTTATCTGTGAACTACTAAACAAGGAAAGGAGTTTTTTTTTACCAAATAGTTACCTTTAACACATTACAAACTAGGGTTGTATCCAGACATTTGAAGATGGTAGAGGGGCAAAGGTAAAGTTGTATTGGAAGCAACTTCATGGAAGTCCTACAAATAGAAATTCTTAAGATCTAGTGGAGTACTTCAATCGAAGGAGGAAATAAACTGAAATAAACATGAAAAGGTTCAGAATTCGTTTTTAAACTGCATTCGTTCACATTAATTCAAACTGTCTAAAGATCTAACCACCAAAGTTCTCAAAACTTGTTCACAAAACTCGTTTTATATAGTTAGCAAATATTATTTACACCTCGTTATTCAGCAATCTGATGAAAATCACGTTGTTTTATACATAGGTCAACGCTAGCCCCAAGAAAAGAGCATTACTAAGCCTTGAACTGAGATTAACTTTTGAGCTGAGGCTCTCTAGCATAGGCACTTTTAAAGATTGAAAAAGGGTGTATTTTACCTGTTTCAAATATTTTTCCTGGGATAGTCGTTTGACTTATAGCAATAAACCTGGGTGAGTCACGTTTTAATGGTTACTAGAAAGCTGTCTTCTGGTTGCGTTTCTTGGGCCAAGCAAATAGCCTATATGTAAATATCAATATATATTTTAAGTATTCTTTATGTTTCTTTTGTTGATTTTACTCTGAAGTGTGAATTAGGCGTGTAATTAGGTATGTAAAACAACTAGCTATTACAAAACTCAAATACATAAGTAAATTAAGTTTTAAAAATCGTAGATTTGCTCGCATTGTGGTACAAGTGAAGTATCTGAATTGCTTGGATGCATTATATGTCGGACCACAGATACTGCTCTTTATTTCTAGAATAAGTAAAAACTGGACAGCAATTGTTACAAAAAGCTTAAGAGCAGTCTTCTGTTGAATTGCTTTCGTCTGAAATAAGTCTTAGTGTTTGTAGAACAGCACGTTAATGCAAGCGGATCTAGTGAACAGATAGGATCCGTCTCTAGATTAGTCCAAACTCACAGTTTATATAATTAGCAGTATGACCATTCTCTATCCCACCCATTATAAAAACCCGGACCGGGGTGCCAGTGCTCCGGAGAACGTTTTTGCAGATATAAACATAAGCGAAGTCAGATCTTTTCACGGGCAGACAAGTCAGATTTCTCTTGGACGCGAAACTTGGCTTCAACGTTGGAACACTAATTTTGAAGAAACTAATTTTAAATTAATTTATTCCAATACATGCATGAAAACCGGTAGTTAGTAGTGTAATGTTATTATTAGATGTTTTTAGGAATTACAAGTAGGTTTCGAAGTCTCAAGTTGGTTTCAAAGGCATTTTGAGGAAGTTTCTGCCAAAATACGTGTTCCAGGGTAATTGGACCGCTGATGGCAGATCAAATGAGAGGAGCTGGTTGTACGCGCCGATATAAATATATATATATATATATATATATATATATATATATATATATATATATATATATATATATATATATATATATATATATATATATATGTGATCAAACCATTGCTGCGAAGAAAATTCCTAACCAAATTGTGAAAGTTAACAGGGTGGTTCAGAAAGCATACGTTTGCGATAAAGTGTCGCCACCTCTGACGGCTGACCCCCGAAAATGGCACTCACAGGTCATATGGCTATCCGGTAAAGGTTTTAAAAGTGACCTGAAAGTACAAAATACGATGGAACTCTTTTATTGTCACCCGAAGTTAACAAATCCTTCGCAAATATATGCTCAACTTACTTACAAATCACCAAAACAGATGTCGAAAGTCTCAGAGCTGACCTTTCAGACTACCAGCTTGCTGAGATACCTGAATATGCAGTTTGTAGGGAACTGCTGAAGTTAAAGAAGAACTGTGCTCCCTATCCCGGAGAAAGGCATGTCAAACTTCTAATTGAATATGCACCATTCCTGGCTATACCTTTGGCGTCAGTAATAAATGAGTCCTTCAGAGATCAACTCTTCCCTCAAGCATGGCAGAGAGCATATGTCCGGGTTATACCTGAAATGAAGTACCCGAAATCATGTGAACAAATCCGTTCAATGTCAATAACTCGTTGAGTAACAATGTCAATAACTCGTTGAGTCGTTGAGTAATTTATATATCGTGAACTCTTGATGCGAATCAACCCTTTTCTAGATCTTTTTCAGTATGGGTGTTTGAAAAAAATCAGCCCTACCCATTACCTCGTGTGTGTCTATCACCTGATAACTGAATGGCAAGACAGGGGAAACACCTTAATAGACCTCCTGCTCGCTGATTACCGCTGATTCGAGCGCAATCTATTGCATTCTTGTGTTGCTGTAGCCTATTATCTAAAATTGCTACAGCAACACAAGAATGAAATAAATTGCGCTCTAAAACAAAACAAAACACCAGAAACGTTTGAGTCAGCTGTTGCAGAACATCTTTATAATTTTCCTCATCACAGTATTTTATTTGATCAAACAAAAACAGTAGATACGTCTGCAGGACTTATACAAAGCTTCCGGGAAATTATAGAAATAAAAAAGATAATATATGGGGGTATTAGTATCAATAGAGATGAAGGGGATTTTAGGATCAATTCGATTTATAATGGTTTAATTAAAAAGCAGGTAAAATTTTCAACCAGTGCTATTTTTGATAATAGTTCGGATACGAATGATGACCTTGCGGACAAAGTTCAGCCTGGGTTAAATGCTGGGAAAGGTAAACGAACTGCAGGTAAGCTTGCAAGCAAACGAATCTGTTCAATTTATAATTCAAACATTGGGTGATGAACCTGTGAGATCTATTTAGGGGTTATGGGCCGGGGGTTAGCTGATCTTTTTTGTTTTAGTTGAAGTATAAATATATTCTCATATTTTGATAGATTTCGATTTATATTCTGTAAGAAGGCGTTTTCTAATCAATATAAGTATTCGATTTTGTTTATACGCCAGTTAATGAAATTTCTTATTTAATATGTGAGTTTTCTTTTCCCATTTATTTATGTTTTGTCTTTTGGTTGTTTAGTATGTTTTATATGTTGATGTAAGAATTTTTTTTTTCCGTTGAGAAAGGCTCCCGGATGTGGGGCCGAAATATTCGGAGTATTTTTGTTTAATTAAGTGTTTTGTATTCACTGCTTTATAGAAATTAAAAACTGTTTTTCTTGTTTAATTTTTTGTAAATAATATAAAACTATACAACTAGTTGTATATTTTTTTTTTTTTTGTATACCATCTTGTTATTTATCGAGTATTTCTTCTTGTTAAAACATTTGGCTGAAGTGGTTTTATGGGGGATTTGTGAAAACCACTTGGTATAATTCTAACCGCTCAATTTTGATAGAATTGTTGAAATCATATGTCACTATAGGGTCCATTCATAAGCTTTAATTAAGATTTGCAAGTAAAATGATTATGATATCATAGGGAGCGCGCTAGCGCTGCCTAAGTAAAGAACGATGTAGGAACAATGTGTTTTATTTATAATTTTTGTTTTTTCTCCAGACCCGGGCACTTCGTATCGAAGGAGTTGTCGTAGAAACTTCGAAAAGGGCTTCCATTGGAAATTGGAGTGGCTAGTGCTCTTTTTGATAGTCGAAAGTGATTGGAGGGCAACTAGCCCCCCCCCCATGCCCATCATTCCCCCAAATATATCCAATCAAAATTTTGAGATAGCCATTTTGTTCAGCGTAGTTGATTTCAAGATAGAAAATATGTTTTTGAGGAGGACACTCCCCCACAACCCTCAGGGCAAGGGTTTTAAGTTATGCCCTGAGGGCATGTAAGAACGATGTTGGCACAATGTACTATTCAGTTTTTTTCCCCTTTAGATCAGGACACTTCATATGGAAGGGGTCGTCGTAGAAACTTCAAAAGGGGCTCATTCGAATGGAAATTTAGAGTTCTAGTGTCCTTTTTAATAGTCGAAAGTGATTGGATGGCAACTAGCCCCCCCCCCCACGCCCATTATCTCCCTAAACACAGCCAATCACAATTTGAGATAGCCATTTTGTCCAGCGTAGTTGATTTAAGGATAGAAAATGTGTTTTTGAGGAAGATACTTCCCCACAACCCTCAGGTCAAGGGTTTTAACTTATGCCCTGGGGGCATATGAGGTTTTTATATAAGGCGTCGTCTTATAAACTTCAAATAAGGCTCTGTCAATTGTAAATTCAAAGGGATAATGCGCATTTTGTACGTCTAATTTGTTTTGACTGAAAATAGCCCCCCCCCTCCCACGCCCATCAGTCCCCCACACCCATCCACTAAACATTATGAGATAGCCATTTTGTTCACTGTAGTTGATTTCCAGATAGAAAATATCTTTTTGAGGAGGACACTCCCCCACAACCCTCGGGGAAAAGGTTTTGAGTCATGCCCTGAGGGCATATAAGATCAATGTGGACACAATGTACAGTTTATTATTTTTTTTTCTTTAAAGAAAGGCACTTCATATAGAAGGGGTCGTCGTAGAGACTTCAAAACGGCTAGTGCCCTTTTTAATAGTCGAAAGTCATTGGAGGGCAACCAGCCCCCCCACCACGCTCATCGGTCCCCCCCACACATCCACTACCCATTGTGAGAGAGACCGTTTGTTCAGCGTAGTTGATTTCAAGATAGAAAATGTGTTTTTGAGGAGGACACTCCCCCCAACCCTCAGTGCGAGGGTTTTAAGTTATGCCCTGGGGGCATATAAGGTTTTTATAGAAGGCGCTGTCGTAGAAATTTCAAAAAAGACTCATTCGATTGGAAATTCAAAGGGATTGTGCTCTTTTTAATAGTCAAATGTGATTGTTGGGCACCTAGCCCCCCCCCACCCCCCGCGGTCCCCCCCACACCTTCCCGTAAAATTGTGGGATATATGTTTTGTTCAACGTAGTTTATTTCCAGATAGAAAATATTTTTTTATGAGGACACTCCCCTACAGCCATAAGGGCTAGGGTTTTAAGTTATGCCCTGGGGGCATATAAGTATTTTATAGAAGGCGCTGTCGTAGAAACTACAAAAAAGGGTCATTCGATTAGAAATTCAAAGAGATTGGGCCCTTTTCAATAGTCTAAAGGGAGTGCAGGGCAACTCGCCCTCCCCCACGCCCGGCTTTCCCCCCACCGCATGCAATAAAAATTGAGATAGCCATTTTGTTCATCGTAGTTGATTTCCAGATGTAAAATATATTTTGAGGAGGACACTCCCCCATAACCATCAGGGCAAGGGTTTTAAGTTATGCCCAGGGGGCATATAAGGATTTTATAGGAGGCGTTGTCGTAGAAACTTCAAAACAGTCTCATTAGTTTGTAAATTAAAAGGGCTAGTGCCCTTTTTTATAGTCAAAAGTTATTTGTGGGCAACTAACCCCCCCCCCCCCTCACGTCCATCATTCCCCAAAACACATCCAATCAAAATTTTGAGATAGGCATTTTGTTCAGCGTAGTTGATTTCCAGATAGAAAAATATATTTTTGATGAGAACACTCCCCCACAACCTTCTAGGCAAGGGTTTCAAGTTATACCCTGGGGCCTTATAAGGTTTTTATTGAATGCGTTGTCGTAGAAACTACAAAACAGACTCATTTGTTTGTAATTCAAAGGGTTAGTGCCATTTTTAATATTCGAATGTGATTGGAGGTCAACTAGCCCCCCCCACCACCCATCAGTCCCCCAAACACATCCACTCAAAATTTTGCGATTGCCATTTTGTCCTGTGGAGGCTAGTTGTGTCTCAGATAGAAAATGAGTTTTTTAGGAGGACAGTCCCCCGCAACCCTCAGGTTTCAGGGTTTAAGTTATGCCCTGGGGGCATATAATGTTTTATATAAGGCATTGTCGTAGAAAATTCAAAACAGGCTTTTTTGGTTGTACATTCAAAGGGATATTGCCATTTTTAACATTCGAAAGTTATTGGTTGGCAACTACCCCCCCCCCCACACCCATGATTCCCCAAAACACATCCAAGGAAAAGTTTGAGATATCCCTGTTGGTCAGCGGAGTTGATTTCCAGATAGAAAATATGTTTTTGAGGAGGACACTCCCCCAAAACCCTCAGGGCAAAGGTTTTTAGAAGAAGGCGTTGTCGTAAAAGCTTCAAAACAGGCTCATTCGATTGGAAATTCAAAGGGCTAGTTTCCTTCTTAGGAGTCGAAAGTGATTGGAGGGGAACTAGCCCCTCCTCCACGCCCATCATTCTCCCAAACACATCCAATTAAAATTTTGAGATAACCATTTTGTTCAGCGTAGTTGATTTTCACATAGAAAATACGTTTTTGAGGAGGACACTCCTCAATAACCCTCAGGGCAAGGGATTTAAGTTTTTTCCTGGGTTATGTAAGAATTTTATAGAAGGCTTTGTCATAGAAACTTCAAAAGGTGCTCATTTAGTTGGAAATTCAAAGGGCTAGTGCCCTTTTTAATAGTTGAAAGTGATTGGAGGGCAACTAGCCCCTCCTCACGTCCCTCATTCACCCAAACACATCCAATCAAAATTTTGAGATCGCCCTTTTGTTTAGCGTAGGCTAGTTGATTTCCAGATAGAAAATATGCTTTTGAGAAGGACTCTCCTCCAGAACCCTCAGGGCAAAGGGTTTTAAGTTATGCCCTGGGGGCATATAAGGTTTTTAAAGAAGGCGTTGTCGTAGAAGCTTCAAAAAAGGCTAATTCGATTGGAAATTAAAAGGGCTAGTGCCCTTTTTAAGCGTCGAAAGTGATTGGAGGGCACCTATCCCCCCCCTCCCCCCCCCCCCATTATTCCCCCAAACAAACCCAATCAAAATTTTGAGATAGCCATTTTGTTCAGTGTAGTTGATTTCCAGATAGAAAATATGTTTTTGAGGATGACACACCCCCACAACCCTCAGGGCAAGGGTTTTAAGTTTTTTCCCTGAAAAGACTATGTCAATATAAAACGAACAGAAATCAATTAAAAAAAACTCTTTCCACAAAATAAGTTTTTCAAAGAAAAGTAAAGAACTCCATTAAACAAAAAATTAGCAAAAATAAAGTCAAATAATCTACTAAGCTCGAAACTACCACAAATCAGCATCGATAAATAAATGAAACCCAAAACGAACAGAAATTAAAGTAAATAACCAAGTCAAACTCAAAACGAGCAGAAATTAACATAAGTTGGGCGCAAAACCCCTATGCCTTCCCAAGGCCAGAACAAAATTTGCACTTTACTGAAAAAAAAATATAAATGTTTTTTTCTTTTATAACTTTAATAAATCAAATAATTTAACATTTTGATTACTAAATATCAGTATATGTATATTAAACTGACAATGCACATTCATTTGTATTTTTTTTTCAGTAAAAAAAGGCATCAAGTGGTATGTTCACTTTATTCATAAGTCAATAATATGAACTGCATAAAAATTACCCAATTTTATTCCTCTATGGGTAGTAGGCCAATCCTATGTTCACCTTGTCCCAAAATGTCATTTCTGGAATCTTTAATACATTGACCCAAAAACACAAGCCCATGCATATTAATTAGGGGAGAAGCAATAACTATAAAGGAAAGGAACAATCAGCTTTAAAGTATCAAACAGGGAATTAAATTGTAGGCCAGCTACTCTATTTATTCAGTGCTTCTTTCTCAAAAGTAGCCTATGCCTATGTATGGTCTTTATGAATGACTAACGAAACTTACTTTATATGCCTATGCTTTAAAATAAAACAAATTGTCTGAATTCCAGTTTGAAATAAAAAAAAAAATCAAGAAAGTTTTACAGCCAGTCTTGGAATTTGACTACGTTTAATAAAGCCACCAACATTTTGACTAATTAGGTTGCAAAGATGTTCCATCTTTTGAGAAGATAGGATTTTAAAAAATCTAAGGACCTTCATTTGACTTCTTAAACTCTTTTCTTACAAACACTTCTTTGTTATGCCCGGATCAATGGTTTAAGGACTCTGATGAGATTGTCATCAGATTTCAATAATATTCTGTTTGCAGTTAACTATAAAATTTAAGTACTTTGATAAAGCAAAAATAATTAATCTGTGCAGAAATCGTAGAATCTTGGATGCACTTTGATGGGTAGAAGAACGGGACTATAATTATCCCCGATATTTGTAATGAAAAAATAAATGAATTTTTCAAGGATTTTGGAATTCAAAGTGCAATAATATATTTGAAACTTGATATCAAGCAGACGAAATAGCTAAGACTGGTAATAAGTGAAGTTCAAGAGGTGATGATTGATAACGAAAAAGTTAATCAAGTTGCCAGCTCAATTTATTTTGCTAGTTTTACCTGATCCATATACTTTCTTCCTTCGCCATCTTTTAACAGCCCAAGTAATCTCCTCGTCCTAAAATAGATCTTCTCCTTCTGTGCCTCTCTGACCTGTGCATACAAATCTAGTAGCTGGGAATTCACCACCTCCTCTTGCCATATTTGAATCTCCTGGTCCGTTGACCTTTTCTTTGTTTTCTGCATTATCACACCGTACCCATGCTTTCGTTCCAGAGATCACTCAGGCCACATTTATCCTGTATTCTTTTTATTGCACTTGGCTATGAACTATCCTTAAACTTATACAGGGCGTTCAAATAATTATGTTGCTTTCGCAATACAGAAATATGACATCTTCAGGAGCTTTTCTGAAATTCTGGTCATAACTACCAGTCTTCCATTTCTCCCTGATGACCTATGACCTATGTATCAACAAATTATCAAATCCATTTAGCCAAAGAACCCGTTTTAAATACTCTACTTGAATGATCTTCAATTTTGTAGCAATTTCATATTCCATATTTAACACACCTAAAGCATAGATTAAATAGTCTTAGTTGCAAGCAGGGTCGTTACTTGCCAAAATGTTTTTTTTTTTTTTTTTGGGGGGGGGGGAGGTGAGCAAAAGATTTTACCAACTGTCTGGTCATTTTTACCGACTGTTATTGTCAAAAATTTGAATAATGTTCGTTTCAAATACAATACGTAAATTCACTGCACAAGTCGGTAAAACCGCTGCTTTTACTAACTGAGATTCAGATTTCGGTACAGATTATGTCACTTTTTTAATGTTGTTTGTTTAACCAAATGGAAAATTGTGGCACCTTCTGTAAAATCACGGCAGGAGTCGAAAGAACTGCTGCGTTTACCGACCAAGTTCGAAATTCCTGTAGATTACATGTCAGTATTTTCGTGGTCTTTATTGAGCCACATAGAATTTGAAGGGCGTCGGAAAAATCGTGGTGCAAATCGCCACAATTTTTGCTGACTTTTTGTTTACCTAGTGACCAAAAACATTAGGAGGGGGGTCCCCCACATACGTGACGGCCCTGTTGGCAAGTACTTGTTAATGGCTCTTTGAGTCATTAATCATACCTACCTGGCTCGCAGTCAAGATATGAGAATCACGCTTCCCTTTTGAAAACTTATCTATATATTTAATTTACTTTTTCCTGTCAAATTATAATACAAATTTATAAACTCTTCGTTAAGTCCCAGACGCATTTCCTCGATCTCAACACTTGTCTTTCATCACCCTTCCTCACTTCTGACGCTAATTTTTAGATTAGCAATTATTTTTTTTATTTCAGGGCCAGCACTTAATTTTTTTTCAAATTCAGACTTAAATGTTTCCTTTCTAAATAATGCTTGTCCTATCAATAAGATGCTGTCGCTTGTTCATTTATTATTCCAATGACGCCATATCATCCTCAAACATTACCACAAAATATCTCCATTCTTTGAGTCTCCTCTAATCCTATGCTCATTGCCACTAGGGTTCTCATGATGGAACCATATTTTAGCCTTGGGGAATGGGGTTCAACCATAATGAAGCAATAGTCTAACATAGAGGATTCCAAAATATAGAAAACATGAAAAGTTTGGTTCCCCCATGTTGAGGGAAACATTGAATGTATTTATTCAACAGAAAAACTAACAACAGAGTCACAAGATATAACAACTTAACACATCAACACTGTTCATGTAAGCAACCATCTTTTTTTTATTGTACTTTTTCCACTACTAGTACACATTTATGAACTGAATTCAGTTAATAACAAGCAATCTCTTATTTGAGAGATGGTGTAAATCATTTTTCGAGATCATTAATCATTTTCCAAAGGTAAATAATTTTTTAGGAATATGTCTACCCTTCATTGGATTAAATAAATAAAAAACTTTCAACTCAAAGTAAGGAGCAACATTATAAATTTAAACGAACAACAATAATACCATATACGAAAGGGATTGCCCTCATCTCAATCCCTTGCTCTTCACCTTAAAGTTTTCAGTACTTTTAAAAAACCTTCTGATTCTAATCGAGCGACCCGGCCCTTATGGTTCATGAGGCAGTCTTAAACAACTGGAACGAAACGTCAAACTTTAGCATAAAAAGCGAAGTATCGAGGAGGTAGTAGCCCGTCTCACACACAGAATAATTTATATTCTTATAAGTTTTAGTACTGCTCCTAATTTTCAGTTGAAAAAAATTGTCTTTTTCTAATTGTTTAATGTTTGATCATTTCTTCAAATGATGCCGGGAAATCCACGTCCCTCCTCTATGGAAAATTAACGTTTCCACAGAAAAAAATTCTGAGTCTATTGATCTTTGAATAAATTTTGTGGAAGCGATTAAAGACTTGAGATAGTCTCAGACTGATGAAAGACTCTAAATGGTTCTTGTGAACCATTTGAAGGCAATTGGAAATCAAAAAGATGATTCAAAGATAAAATAAAATTTTTCTTAGAACCCAACAATAACTTGAAGAACAAAAGAATGAGTGGCTAGCTGACACACACTCGAGGCATTGGTTTTTCTCAGTGGAGAAGATCAGCACTGTCGGTCGTGGAATGGAGATCAGCAACGGCAGTTTGAACTTGTGTTGCCTAGTTTGGACTAATCTAGAGACGGATCCTATCTGTTCGCTAGATCCGCTTGCATTAACGTGCTATTCTACAAACACTAAGACTTATTTCAGGCGAAAGCAATTCAACTTTGTGACTGCTCTGAAGCTTTTTGTAATAATTGCTGTCCAGTTTTTGCTTATTCTAGAAATAAAGAGTAGTATCTTTGGTCCGACATGTAATACATCCTAGCAATTCAAATACTTCACTTGTACCACAATGCGAGCAAATTTACGATTTTTTTAAAACTTAATTTACTTATGTATTTGAGTTTTGTAATAGATAATTTTTTTACGTTCCTAATTACACGCCTAATTCACACTTCAGAGTAAAATCCACACAGGATGCATAAAGAATACTTAAAATATACATTGATATATACATATAGGCTATTTGCTTGGCCCAAGAAACACGACCAGAAGACAGCTTTCTAGTAACCATTAAAGCAGTTTATATCAATCTAAACGAATGCAGTTTCAAAACGGATTCTGAACCTTTTCATGTTTATTTCAGTTTATTTCCTCCTAAGATTGAAGTACTCCAGTAGATCTCAAGAATTTCTATTTGTAGGATTTCCATGAATTTGCTTCCAATACAACTTTACCTTTGCCCCTCTACCATCCTCAAATGTCTGGATAAAACCCTAGTTTGTATGTGTTAAAGGTAACTATTTGGTAAAAAAAAAAAAAAAAAAAAAAAAAAAAAAAAAAAAACTCCTTTCCTGGTTTAGTAGTTCAGACAGATAAGAGAACAAGGCTTTAACCCTGCACACCCACCCAATCATCTAGGATAAATAATACACCCAATCACCATCAAAGGCTTCAGAAAGACCGCATTGATTGGAAATCCAAAGAACTAATGCCCTCTTTAAGAGTTAAAAGCGATTGAAGGGCTACCAGCCCCCTTCGACGCACCTCTTCCACCCAAGTTCATTGAATCAAATTTTTCAAGATAGCCATTTTATTCAGCATAGTTGAAAGGTCCAAACACAGCCCAAGAGGAAGGGCTGTAAGTTATGCAATTTGCCCATTGTTTACACATAGTATTTTTTATTCGGATGGGGGTAATTTTAACCTTTGGTCCCCAAAAAGGTCAATGGCAGTCAAGTGAAGGTTTCAGGGAATGTTGAACTAAATCAAAGCACACGATGTTCATGCAGATTGTCAAAAGGGCTAAATTCAGAAGTGGCTTAAGGTATTAAGTTATAGCTTTCAGGGAAAGATGAGGGGGATTATCAATTGACTCAAACGCAAGATGTACACGCTACTACAACAACTACTATTTCTATTGTATCTACGATTTCTATTTCTATCTACAATTTCTATGTACTTGAGAAATGAGGTACATACTTTTTGGCCCAAATCAGTTCCTTGATGAAATGTTGCTGAGTCTTTGAGTTTCTAGGGGTGCCAACTTTTAGAAAACTGCACACGTCAGGTGTTGCATGCCAAGCGTGGCCAAAGTGTGCCAAACATGGCGAAACCGTACCAAGTGTTGCAGGGCGTATGCCAGTCTTGGCGGAACTGAGCGGCACATGTAGAACTCTGAGATGTACGCTAGGTGTCGCAAAATGGTAGACCCCCTCCCCCCCCCCATAAAATTGAATGCGGGACCGTATATATTGAAGATAAGTCTATGCAATGGATAACATTTTCTAGATACGGCATTGCTTCGTAGGATAGGGAATGGTTATTAAATATATATTATTTTCTCTTTTTAAATTATAGCCTTTTGTAATCTTGGGGGCCTTTGATGGTTTTGCTTATTTGAGGCAGTTACCTGAATAGGAACTAGGTCTTTTTTTTACCTGTTCAATCATGTTTGGACAACGCTTTATTTTCATTCCACCATAATAGCGTCTATATGAAGGATTAGCTGTTCCAGGTACTTCCCTAATACATTCGTTTACATTGTAGCTAAGAGCTTTTAGTCCATATTAGTAAAAATTTTAGTTGATATCAAAATGGAAGTTGAACTAAATCAAAACACACTATTTTCAAAAAGTTTGTATCAACAGTACGTTAGGAACAGATTAGAGCAATAAGTCAAAATTTTCAGGGCATAATGAAGATTTTCAACAAAATTATTTACATTCATAAATGAGTATCAGTGCATATGCTAATGGTTGATCCAAATTTAATATATCTATCTATATATCACATTAAATTATTTTTTCAGTAATCTTGGTTATGAGGGTAATTTTCTTTTAATTGTGTGAAAGAAAATCATCTGCCTCGAAATAAGAATTGTTTTCAGTAAAGCATAGGTTATATTCTGGTCTTTACAAGCCAGGAGTAAGAAGGGGGGGGCTCCCATTGTAATACAGAATGGACACTTTCGTTTAAGGTTTTCATGCACTAAGGTAAGAACCGCAGGACCTTGTTTTTCTTGTTAAATCGTTGAATACTTCAAAATCCTGATAATCATGCGTTTTGAACACTGAAGAATTCTATTTGAGCCACAATTACCCATTTGAAGATATTTTACCCGGCACTAGAAATTAAAAGGCAAAATAGGCAGTAAGAAGGAATAAAATAGGCACTGACTCTGCTTTTGTAACTTCTATCTCCACTTCTGTCTACGAAAATCCATTTTCATCCAAAGTTTTTATTGATAACTATTAACTATCAGACATCTTCCTAGAATGGGTTGTTAGGTGATATTTCAGGGCCGACTCATTTAAAAATGTTCTGTTGCATAAATTACATTTGAATGGCTTCTCACCTGTATGAAGTCTTTGATGGATATTCAAATAGCTTGATGAAGAAAAGCATTTCTTACATATCTCACATCTAAATGGGCTCTCACCTGTATGAAGTATTTGATGGTTATTCAAATAGCCTGATGAAGAAAAGAATTTTTTACATATCTCACATTCAAATAGTCTCTCACCTGTATGCACAACTTGATGGATGTTCAAGTTGCGTGATGTAGAAAAGCATTTTTTACATATCTCACATTCAAATAGGCCCTCACCTGTATGCACAACTTGATGCCTGTTCAAGTTGCGTGATGAAGAAAAGCATTTCTTACATATCTCACATTTAAATGGGCTCTCACCTGTATGAAGTCTTTGATGGATATTCAAATAGCTTGATGAAGAAAAGCATTTCTTACATATCTCACATTTAAATGGCTTCTCACCTGTATGAAGTCTTTGATGGTAATTCAAATAGCTTGATGAAGAAAAGAATTTTTTACATATCTCACATTAAAATGGTCCCTCACCTGTATGCACAATTTGATGGTTATTCAAGTTGCGTGATGAAGAAAAGCATTTATTACATATCTCACATTCAAATAGGCCCTCACCTGTATGCACTATTTGATGTTTTTTCAAATTGCTTCGAAATAAAAAGCATTTCTTACATATATCACATTCAAATGGCCTCTCACCTGTATGCACTATTTGATGCGTCTTCAAACTGCTTGACGAAGAAAAGCATTTCTTACATAACTCACATTTAAAAAGCTTTTCACCTGTGTGCACAACTTGAGGCCTGTTCAAGTTGCGTGATGAAGAAAAGCATTTCTTACATAGATCGCATTTATATATATTTTTTTCTGTGTGTATACTTTTATGCCTCTTTAATTTTCTATGCTTTTTGCAGTCCAACCGACAATCCAAGTATCTTTTCTTATCGTCCAAACCTTTTTCTTCAGATTCTGATTTAGATGAATTTGAGTAGCCGCTAGTGGAAGGGTTTTGTGAAACGACTAGTGTTTCATTCATCTGCAGGTCTAGTTCCGACATTTTTGGTGAAATGTGACCTTGTAGCACTAGATGTTGTCTCATATCACCAATAGACTCTTTTAAACAAATGGCACATTTCCTTGTCACTCCCATTTGGTGTTCCATGAAATGAACAACAAAATTACTGTAATTACGACATACTGCAGGGCAAACATCACACTCTATTGGTGAAAGCTCTTCACAGCCAGTGTCAATGTGAAGATCTAGAATCAAAAGGGATTTCTCTGCTTTTCCACAGGAGCCGCAACGCCAGATTCCAACTGTTAATTCTTCAATAGCCCTCTCTGTCAGTTTTTTCACACTAAGGATAGGTTTTGGGCCAAAGAGTATTGGCTGACTCACACCATCAGCCCTGAACACAGTATAATTCATCATTCCTGTAGTAAAAAAAAAAAAAAATTTTTTTACCAAAATTAATAAATAAGAAAAACGATCTAAAATAAGAAAAAATAATTAGATATTAGCATTATAACAATTCGGGCTCAACTGATATTATCAGACCTATATGGGGGTCAGTGTCAATATCGGATATCAGGAACTAAATATTCGTTGTCAATACACACCAGATGCAGCATCATTTAACATTTCTGTTTAATGAATGTTCACTTGTGTGAGGGAAAGATTCAATTAATTAAAACCATGACATCCAGTCAGGGATACAGCTAAGGAGGAGGAGTTCCAAGGTCTCGGCGCCACATGTCGACATCTTGGAAAATTTACCTATTTACCTTGGAAATATAGCTTGTGTACGCATTTGTCAGCATACTGAACGATTCTGTCGACACATTCTTGAAATTCCCCCACCAAACTTAAAACCCTAGCCGCACCCTTGTATCCAAACGAAAAGGAGTAGGCAAATAAAGTTTGATTGACAGCCTATTTGATAACATCCTTGCAACTGCAACAACAGAGGAAAAAGAGTCAGCAGGTACTATTAATCAGCAACTGGGAAGGTATATGAGTAAGGTTGCCATCGGAAGGAAACAAAGCAGTCTGTTAGAGTGGTGGCAAAATGACAGCGCAGATGGGGCTATACGCTGCGGCAAGCATTATAGCCTACCAACTGGGGCAAGCATTGCCCCATTGTTGGACTTATCAAGCACTTTCCAGACTAGAACTCTATTTGGTTTATTATAATACTTATATAATACTTAGAACTTTATTCATAGTTTTTTCTAAATATTTCTTTTTGCCTTATTTGAAATTCACAGTTAATTATTGATGCTGTCCTTTGGTGTGTAATAGACCAGGGAGGAACATTTAAGCATGAAAATGGGCAAAAACTACAAGGTTTAAACTTTAGGTAAGGTTTTTTTTTTCTGAGGAGAATTTACTGACAAATTACATTAGTATCGTAACGCTACGATATTAAAATAGCAATATCGTTAGCGTGCCCAAATAATCCATATATGTGTAAGTGAAAGATAACATGTAGGTGAAAGGTTTCAATTAATAATTTTTTCGTCAAGCTCTCCATGCTGAATGTCTATCTTTCTCCAAATCATTCGAGAATATTTTTATATAATTTAAATAAAAAAAATTTTATTTCGACTTTACATTATATTAAATTTGTTTCGGTTTTTTTTTCCAGAATTAAAAAAAAAATAGATTGTATAATAAAACATATTAGGTCCATTGAATTTGAAAACAAAACTATTATTTTAGAATCAGCGTTCACATATTAATGATCTTCCCAAGACAGCTGAATCTTCCGGTAGTGACAGATTAGTTTAACACCAATAAACTAAAAAAAATATTATAAAAAATATAATTTTTTATTTATAAACTCAGGATGCAATAAAAGATTTTGCTTTCTCAAATTTTTATTAAGAAAAATAAATTCCCTAATGAAAAAAAAAAAAATACTCCCCAGACAAGCCAGTCATTATGTTTTATTTAATAATTAATGTACTTTCAAGTTTAATTCTATACTTGTGTATCTTTAGTCTTGTTTGAAATTTTTCTCTGAAGCTGCATCATGTTCGACAGAAAATTGGTCGTCAAAAGTGCAACTTCCTAGTTACTTAAAAAGAAAGTTTTTAGATTAATGTTGAGAGGCTCAAGACCCACTTTTAGTATTACATTATTTCAGTACTTTGTATTTAAATTCCTTTGATCTACTGGCTTACGAATCGAAACTTAAACTAGGCCTTACTATAGACTTTTGGCAATAACACTTAATGACTTATTTTAATGTCAAAATATTTTTGGCAATACCATTTAAATACTAAAACCGTGAAAAACGTTAAACTCAAGTAACTGCACTTCCCAGAACCCATCAATAGATTTAAGAACTTTCATTTGGATGATTTTTTTTTGTTTAACTGAAAGTAGACATAGTTACAGAAGAGGACGACGGATTTCTGAATATCCGATGATACTTTTTGGAGAATCAAGAGGGTGAACACACTAATTGGTAGTTCATACATCCTGGAATAAATTTTTGGAACTGGAACTGGTTTGTTAGGTAGGAAAAATCTTTCGAAAACTTATCCTTAATAATCCTGAATTTTAAAGTATCACTGATAATTCCAAACATACCTTCGTCATTTCTATCCAGTTCCTGTGAGTCTGTCTCAGATGCTATATCCAATGAAATATCCAAAGGTCGATTTTGATGCTCAGATGACGGAATATAACTAGAAGTTTCTCTCATCGTTTCAGTATCAATTGATAAAGCAGCTTCAGCTTCTACAAAATAAGAAGAAATAACATATAGAAAATCAATCTATAATAACATTGTTTGAATAATTTACCCAGACAGAATGAAACCCACAGAGCACACAAATATCAGTTTACAAATTTGGAAAATTAGATATAACAAGATGCGGGAACAAATTCAAGAG
>NC_142812.1:19909881-19957381 GCF_049724085.1 Artemia sp. Qi Xiang Cuo | reverse complement strand
TCGGGGGGGGGGGATAAAAAATAAAACTTTTCCGTAATATGAATAAGGAGTAACCATAAACTTTGGAAAATTTAACATTTCATGGGGAGGCTCCTGGTACCGAGTCCCCCCTCTCCTGTGTGCATCACTGGTTGATGGACCATCCGCATGTGCATCATTATAGGGTTATAAAGAATACACACAAGATTGATGTCCTAGGGATACTTCCACTAAATAGCGCACAAGAAGGATGTAGAGAAGCTGGAAGTGGTAGAAATAGAGGTAGAAAGCTACTAAAAGGGGTTGTAAAAACTATTTACAATATCCTCGTATTTCGTGAAAGGCGTCAAAAGCTTAAAACAGGCTTGAATGGAGAATGGGTTTTGCCAATCGAAATCAGAGGATTCCACCGCCAGTTTGTAGCTAAAGTAAATATCCAGTGAAAATTTTAGCAGCAGTGAAAAGAATTATCATACTTCATTCATTTAATCTTCAGAGACAATACCCATGGTTAATACGAAAAAAATATGTAAACCTCAAATTGGTAAATAAATTAAGGGGATTCAATACCTTAAAATTGTTTGTGAGCCTCAGCATTGGCTGACCGCCTCAAAGACAAAGTCCATTAGCGAATTCTCCCAGGGGACTACCTGCCATTGAGAGCTGCTGAGAATCTGCGATTTGAATATGAAATCTGATTGAGAAGACAATGACATTTTATGTCCCCTGTATTGACAAGGTTTTCAGTTTAAGTGGGTAGCAAGACAGGGAACTCCCAAAGCAGCGAAACTATTCAAATGATACTTCCTTTGAGGGAATTTTTAGCGTTTCCCAAGAATGGAATACTAGAGCGTTTTTACGGACTGTCCTTTCTTGAACTTTAAAGTCTGCTCCGTTTAATCGAGAAAAAAAAAATCATACTTCCTAATGATGTAAGTTTTCTTAAAACTGAATCTATCTCTGTAAAAAAACGGGGGGAAGTTAAATGGTTTTTCCAAGATTTCCAGGAGTAGGTATTGGTTTTTACTTTTCTGTCATTCATTTGGATATCTTATCCAAACTCTACAGGTTAACGCAAGACTGCTTAATCAGTTCTAAATAGTTTTGCCACACAATCTAAAAAAGTTTATAATGGACTAGATAGGGTCCATTATATACTCCAAGGTATCGAATCCCCTTAACCAAAAAAAATAGATACGGTATTAATAAATAAATTAATATTGATAAATAAATTAATTAGTCATACGATGTTTTTATGACACAGTCCTGCGAACTGCTCCATCTTCTGTGAGAGGAGCAATTTAGCTAATCCAATGGCAGCCCGAATTTTTCCAGTGACTTCTTCCATTGCTTCCAGTTCGGGAATTTGTAAATAGAGTTCTGCTTCAGTGATTAGTTTCAAAATTCGTTCACGTTCACTGCTTAAGATCTAAGAGAAAAAGGATTAATTAAGTTCAATTTACCAGTTTCACAGTGTACTATTTTATTTGAATAAATTAATTTACTAATTAAACTTAAACTAATTCACGATTGTTTAATTCTACTAAGAAAACTTAGGAATAGGAAGTTTGGTTAAAATCAATCAACACTAGAAGCAGAGCTTGCAAGATATGACACAAGAACAGGGGCGGATGCAAAATTAATGTTTGTGGCGCACCACCGAGACTTGGGCTTCCTATTGGTAGCCCAAACCATCCGCCCTTGTAATTAGCGGTAGCGTCAATTCACAAGAATTTAGGGAGGGGCAAAATTTATTTTTTAAAACTTTTGCTTTAGAGGGTGAACAGCTTTTTTTTTTGATGGGATGGTCTTTATAACTTATTATTTTTTGTATCAATATTTTTACGTTATTTTAATTTCAACAGATTTATTAGAACTGTAACCCTCACCCGATTTTAGGTTAAATTTACGACAATTTCCATTACATACCTTCGACGCATAATTGTTGAGGTTCCCTTTAAACTATTGGTATTTGTTTGTTTGCAAGTTCATCGGAGCAATCTATTATGCACCCCCGCTAAATATCCTGGATCCGCCCCTGTCGGGATTAGCTTCAAATGGTGATTATTTGAATAGCTTTCCATTGGGCTTAACATAACAGCTTAGAAAAGTTTTTTTGACAATAACCTCGAACGCGTCTAAATGTCAGATAGAACCTTTAGGTCACTTACCCCCTTGTGATCCCTCTCCAGATTAATACGAACGACCTCTCACGAAAAGTCCAATAAATTGGACCAAGGGATGCATTATAAAGGCCACAACGTCACTTAATAATAATTTACTGACCCCCTCTCCTTAAAAACTTGTATAAAACGATGCAATAATGTGGATATACGAATGCATCCCTTGTTTTATTAGGACTTGTGCACATATTTTGTGGCGGACTTGTCGCTACCACCATATGTTCACAGGAGCAGAGAGATTTCGAACAAAGCTTTCAGTAGTCTTAAATGACGAGCTATCATTGAATTCGCTAGATAGCGAACATTGACCTTGTTTAGTCAATTAACCTTGTTTAGTCAATTGACCTTGTTTGACCGTTCGCTTGATCTTGTTTGGGCCAATCTGTTATTTTGCAGCAACAGAATAATTAATTTTACGTTTGACTGCTCTTTTACATGTAGTTTAGCTTTTATCGTTAAATCTTTAAAGTCTCTCAACGAATTTAGGAGGTTTTGTACAAACATTTTATTCGTAAGTTTTATGTTTGATTGCTCCTTTGCATGTAGTTTAGCTTCTAATAGTTAAATCGTTGGTCTCTCAACGAATTTAGGAGGTTTTGTACAAACATTTTACTCGTGAGCTTTACATTTGATTGCTTCTTTGCATGTAGTTTAGCTTCTAATAGTTAAATCGTTAGCTGGATTTTAAATCGTTAAAGTCTCTCAACGAATTTGGGAGGTTTTATACAAACATACGATTCGTAACTTTTACGTTTAATTGCTCCCTTTGCATGTAGTTTAGCTTCTAATAGTTAAATCGATAACTGAACTATAAATCATTAGAGTCTCTCAACAAATTTAGGAATGATTCTTTTTTGCATGTAGTTTAACTTCTAATCGTTAAAATCTCTCCACGAATTTATGAGGTCTTATACTAATATTCTGTTCTTAAGCTTTACGTTTGATTGCTCTTTTCCATACAGATTAAAGATGATATTAACCGAGCTCCTACAATCAAGATCAAAAGTTTTTAACATGAAGGTTTCAACAAAATCGCATGTAAGACCACCAAGCCTGCCTTCGTTAGTAAATGTAAAATAAAAAGAAGGCGGCATTGGACTTTACATTCCCTACCGGCGGTGCTGATTTCCGTTTCATGGCCCTTCAGCTAGGAAGTGCAATGGGGGGTTGGGGGCAAGCCAACCTGTGATTTCGCACAACCTTTGTGTTTACTTTCCAAAGATTTCTCCTGGTACCCATTTAGAGCTGGGTCAACTCTGGCTGAGCTTAAAGAGTCACGGCACTGGCCCCCATTCCAAACAAAATAACCAGCGACGCCAGGGCTTAAACCCCGGGCATCACGGACAAAGGGTTTCAATTCTAGCGCGCTAACTACTTAGCTAGGACGGTTCGTAGCGCTAGTTTTCTAACAAGAAAGTAGTATTGTTGATGATAACGGCTATTAAGTCGGTTGAACCTCTCATATTCTTGAACAACATGTTTTAATTGAATATTTTATTAATATAAGAATGCATCTTTGTTCTTAAGATATATCATGAAATTTGAGCTAACTCCTACCCTTTAAGACTAAAGACAGAGGGGGTGAATGGTAACGCATGCTTAAACAGCCCGATTTTTGACAAGAACAGGTCCCTTTTTTTGAATGCACAAAAACAGGATTTTCCATATTAGCCAAAAAGAATACCACCAACTGCTAATTATGAATATGAAGCGAAAGCCTAGATTAAGAGGAAACAAACCCAAATTTATAAGGAAGAAAATCTCGAAGTTTAAACAAAAGAGGGGAAGGAGAAAAACGCAGGGTGGGAGCACTGCTCCCCTTACCTTTAAGAATTTATGTCCTTCTGGAATATCAGTAAATACAGTAGATGCTTCAACGTCCAAACTCTTGACCAGAACCTCTGCTGCTTGTTTTTTACTTTGAATTGAGGTCCCATCTACTTCAGAAGTTACAGGAAGTGAATGTGTCTCTTGAGGTGGGAATAACTTCCTCACTGGTTTCACCGGGGATGTTCTCTTGACAGGCAATTGTTCGCGAAATTCTGGTCTTAAATGTCTGAAGACAGGGGGCGTGGCACAGCCCTTCATAGAATTTTCATTTTTTTCTTCCCTAGTATCACTCATAGAACTGGATTTAATAGTAGATCTTTTCGGTGCTTTGACAGGGGTCAAATAATTTCTAGCCAAAGCTCCAGGTCCATAAAGTCTTTCTATTCGTTGCTCGATAAAACTTTTCTTTCCGGTTGAATGGCTAGTATTTCCATTTTCAGTAACACTTATAGGCGTCAGGAAAGGAACTTCCAAAGTCCTAAAACTCCCCTCTTTAGGATCTATCCTATTTCTCACTCTACCTCTCTCAGGGATGTAAACTTCATTCACTCTAACTACGGGTATTTCAACACCTGCTTCACCGTTACTGTTATTTAAAAATGATGAAAAGAATGTCTGTCTTTCACTTCTTTCTTTTCTCAAATAACCTCTATCAACACTTTTACTTCTCAGAGGCGCACTAGATTTCGATGGAGGATGAGTTGGATTTCCCCTTGAGAATTTATTGTTTAACTCCATGACAGCAACAGGACTAAGAAGGCCACCGAGAGTAGTTAGCGGAACAGAGGGTATTTCCCCAGGTCTGAGAGGACTACCATCCCTGCTTTTGTTTAACAGCAAAGGTAACCGGTCTCTACTATTTTCCCGGGATCTTAGTTCCCTTCTTATATCAGAGTTATAACAAGTTAATTCCGAATATCCGTTGACTGAACAAGAGATATTGACATATGAGAGAGGGCGTGACTTTTGAGATGTTTGATTAGAGCTCTCCATTAGAAAGTACAAAAGATGATTGCCAAACGCATATGCGTACACTTTTACCTAAAATAGAAGAAACAGCATTAGCAAAAAAGAAAATCATTATCTTTAACTTTTCCCCTAGTTAATCAAAACATTAAATAATTACTACTTAGTTAATTAGTACACCAAAGGTATAAAACCAAATATCATGCTAGTCCACGCTTAACATGATACTAGCATAGTCAAGCTGAAGTCGATACTAGTCCAAGCTAAGCCTGTGCTTAAAAAAAGCTCTTAATTTCATAAAAACAAATATTACACTTTTATAGGAGCCTCGATCCAAAAGCTATTATAAATTTAGAAACAGAACTAAACATCTGCACTCAGAACTAATCCACTAAAACATAAAAACATGCAATAACTTTATTAAGGAAACATGTTCCACACGCAAAATCATGATGTACAAAACTACATTTTAAATCCGACCTCCCATGACACAAAAAAGACAAAACAAAGGTGACACCATCTTTTAATGGACTATTAAAATAATATGGTATGATTAATTTAAAGCTGACTATACTTTTTCATAGTGGCACCAAGAATACAATAGTGGCACCACCAATATTTTGAATGGCACCAAGAGCTGATATAAAACTGGAGGCTGCAAATTCTCTTTGCAGATGTATAAGATGTAAAAGTACTCTGTTCCTCCCACAGTTTATAGAATTGGCAGTATGATCATTCTCTATCTCTCCCATTATAAAAACCCGGACAGGGGTGCGAGTGCTCCGGAGAACGTTTTTGCAGATAGAAACATAGGCGTTATCAGATCTTTTCGCGGGTAGACAAGTCAGATTCCTCTTGGACGCGAAACTTGGCTTCAACGTTGGAACACTAATTTTGAAGAAACTAATTTTAAATTAATTTATTCCAATACATACATGAAAATCGGTAGTTAGTAGTGTAATGTTATTATTAGATGTTTTTAGGAATTAAAAATAGGTTTCGAAGTCTCAAGTTGGTTTCAAAGGCATTTTGAGAAAGTTTCTGCCAAAATACGTGTTCCAGGGTAATTGGACCGCTAATGGCAGATCAAATGAGAGGAGTTGTTTGTACGCGCCGATATAAATATAAATATATATATATATATATATATATATATATATATATATATATATATATATATATATATATATATATATATATATATATATATATATATATATATATATATATATATATATATATATATATATATATATATATATATATATATATATATATATATATATATATATATATATATATATATATATATATATATATATATATATATATATATATATATATATATATATATATATATATATATATATATATATATATATATATATAAATAAAAAAATAAATATATATATATATATATATATATATATATATATATATATATATATATATATATATATATATATATATATATATAAATATATATATATATATATATATATATATATATATATATATATATATATATATATATATATATATATATATATATATATATATATATATATACTATGAAAACTTTACGAAAAAGAAAGTTTTTTTTAAAGAAAAGTAAAGGCCATATTAAACTTAAGATCAGTAGAAATAGAAGCCTACAATAACTCAAACTCAAAACGACCAGAAATTATTAATAAAGAATGAAAAAGGAAAGGAGAATAATTGGTATGGCTGTAACACTGCATATAAATTTATATTAATGTATATATAGTGGGCTGTAATAATGCAAAAGGTAAATATAATATTGGTTTAAGAATGGAAAGAAAGACAAGGAATAAATTTACGACGATAATCAAGTAAAAAATAAGTTTTATTTGAACAATGCCATAAAGCGATGACATTTGATTATGATGTTTGGTACTTCGCATTGATATTCCAGTTTTAAAAGTTTTATTTTAAATAAATTTTAAAAAAATTTACCCCTTTGTTCAAAAAAAGAGACAATCAAATATTTAAACTACTAAAACTAAAATAATTACTTGCTAGTTTATTTTCCTTTATAGGTACGTCTCTCGGTATCTCGATTCTTAAATTTTACTTCGTAATATGCACGTGTGCGCAAAAAAAATCTTATAAACTGTTTAAAGGGGAAGTCCTCGCAGCCAGTTTCCCAATTCAGGTCTTTGCACTCAAGCCATATTTGATAGATTATATTTGGCGGCTCAACCTATTTTGCGGCCCCCCCCCTAAAAAAATCCTGGATCAGCCCCTGAAACCATCACACCTACCCCACCAGTTATTAGAAGAAAAAAAAATTCCTTATTTTCAAAAATTTCATCAACCCCCCGCCCCCTTGTTTATAAAATCCTACATAGGCCGATCAGTTGAGTGCACGTAAATAATAGATTAAGTCATAATTTGTATATAAATTAATTCATACCTGTGAGATGGGACGCTTGCAAACCACTTGGCTGGCTCACCAAGTTTTTTTTCTGCTTTCGCAATTACGAATAATGCACTTGGTAACCATTTCTCAGTGATTGACGATAACAGACTAATCCGCTAAGGCAGAAACAAGTGGGAGGAGCTTTTTGTTCGCACCGAGACCGAAGACCAGAAATTATCTGCGATAAGCTTACTGTCTATAAACTGTGGTTCCTCCAAAACTGTCTTTATCTCAGTATCTCCAAAGAAGAAAGATTTCACATCCCCTGCAGATTAGTCATGCAGTACAGAGATGGGCCACGCGTGACCTGAGGAGGCATAGCATCACGTAAGTGTGTCTACACACGTCGTCGGCGTTACTCGTGTGGCAGAACAAATGGCTTTCCGAGATGTATAGCAGGTGGGGGGGAATGGACAACCCCTTATGTATCCAATGATGCACACGAGTTCAATGTCAAGGAGGGAGAGGGGGGATAGGTGGATTTTTTTTTTAGAAACATTATAAGCATGAAAAATTGATTAAATCTAAGCATGAAAAGAGGTTGCCATGATTTTCCAGTTTTCTTCCCTCCTTTGTTACATTAATACCAAAAATAGTGCAAAAGTAAAATAGCGCACTTGACGACCAACAAATATACATACATACATACATACACATATATATACATATATATATATATACATATATATATATATATATATATATATATATATATATATATATATATATATATATATATATATATATATATATATATATATATATATATATGCACCACATCCTACCTATGATTACCAACTATCGATTGTAATCGAAGCAAACCAGTAATAATTTAAATGTTTTAGCATTTATCCAAATATCCTTTCCTGCACACTGTGGGGGGGGGGGATTCCTATTTCCAACAATTCATCCTTCCTTCTGTCAGTTCTAAAATACGACTGAGTTCAAACATCAATTTAGTAAAATGAAAAAAAAAGATTATTACTTCAGCAGTGAAATAATCCTCTGGATGATATTTTATTGCATTATTTCTTTTTGTATCCAAGGATACATTTACACAAATCCAATATCCAAGGATACAATAACTCATAAAAACTCGTGGTATCCTTCCTTCTGTCACTTCTAAAAACCGACTAAGTTCAAACATCTATTTAACAGAATGGAAAAAAGATAATTAATTCAGTAGTGAAATAATCCTTTGGTTGGTACGTTTTGGTTGCATTATTTCAACCCTTCCTAATTGAAAAGATTACCGGGGTAGTTAAAATGATGTTTAGCCAGATCGAAATTAAAATTTGCATTTTTTTTTAATTTGAGTACTTTTTTATAGGATTTGGTAAGGCATGCACACGGGAAATTTTCTCCATGGGAGAGGTAATAAGAAAATTAAAAATTTGAATAAAAAGTACCAAAAGATCAAGAAATACAGTCGTTGGGGAGCAGACCCTAAGCTCCCCTCCCCTACGTGCCTGAATTGGTTCCCCAATGCGCCATTCCTGAAATTGCTGGTTTGCGTGGCCAAAATAAATTTGCCAAAGCAAGGAATATTGTGCAATATCCCCTAAGCTCCACCCTGTCTTTATCTTTTTTATTAAATAAAACAAAACAAGTTTTTTCAACTGAAAGTAAGGAGCAGCATTAAAAATTAAAACGAACAGAAATTATTACGTATGTGAGTGGGTTCGCCCCCCTCGTCAATACCTTTCTCTTTACGCTAAAGTTCAATTTTGTTTTTCCAATTCTTTAAGAATGGCCCATGAATCCCAAAGGCCGTTTAATTAGAATAATTAGCTCTTTTGAAAGTACTAAAAAAAACTTTAGATTAAAGAGCGAGGTATTGACGAGGGGGGTGAACTCGTATACGTAATAATTTCTGTTTGTTTTAAGTTTTAATGTTTCTCCTTACTTTCAGTTGAAAAAACTTTTTTTTTAAATTTCTGATCGTTTTTTAAAAATGGTGGGAAATCCGGCGCCTCCTTCGTGGAAAATTCCTTTCTCCCCGGAAACATTTCTCCATGGAAAGATCCTCCCACTTAACCCCCTCCTCCGACCCCCACCGGAAAAAATCCTCCGGAAAACGTCTGTATACTTCCCAATAACCAATACTATATGTAAACAATGGGCAAAGTTCATAACTTGCAGCCCTTCCCCCAAGGACTGTGGGAAATTAAGTCGTCCTCAAAGACATAGTTATTATAATTTTCGACTTTGCTGAACAAAATGGCCATCTCAAAATTTTGATCGGGCGACTTTGGGAAAAAATGAGCGTTGGAGGGGGTCTAGCTGCCTTTCAATATCTTTGGTCATTTAAAAAGGGCAATAGAAATTTTAATTTCCGTTCTAATCAGCCCTCTCCCGATGATCTAGGACCACTGGGTCGATATGATTAACCTTGGAAAAAAATAAAACAAACACACATCCGTGATGTTTCTTCTGGCCAAAAAAAATTATAAAATTCCACATTTTTGCAGATATGAGCTTGAAACCTCTACAGAGGAATTCTCTAATACGCTGAATCTGATGGTGTTATTTTCATTAAGATTCTCTGACTTTTAGGGGGTATTTCGCCCTTTTTTCGAAAATAAGGCAAATTTCCTCAGGCTCGTAACTTTTGATGGGTAAGACTAAACTTGATGAAACCTTTATCTGATTCTTTTGATGCATCTATTGGTACACTTGTGGTTGTGGACTTATTTCAGAAAGGTAAGTTCTTTTGATGGTTTCTTTTTTTTTAGTTTTATATAAGGTCAATTTAAGCCTTCTGAACTTTGCAGATAGAATGGTAAAATTCTACTTTTGGCTATCTTGGAAAGAGGTTAGGTTAGGAAAATTAAACTTTCAGGGATGGGTCTACAGGCTAAAGTATGCCCCGGGAAGGTGTTTTGAAGTATTTACCTCCACCGCTCCCTCTAGAGGGTCCTAACCTTTGACCTTTAAAAATAGATCTTCTGCTTAAATAAAGTACAACAAAATTGTTTTCAAAATTGCTGCACAACTTTGCTCAATCCCAATTTATAAGGTTTTAAAGATATACAAATATATTTCCTAAGTTTTGGAAAAAAAACCATTGATAAGGCTTAAAATTCTACTCAAATAACAGGAATCAAATTTTCAAAACTAAAGCCAGAGGCAAAGAAACTGAAAATTAAGGTTAAAAGTTGTTTTCTCAGGTTGTATTACAGGGTTGCCAACTTGCACACTTTTCGTGTGAAATGCACTCGTTTTTTTCCTCAGAGGAGATGCAGAAGAGTGAAAATCACTCTTTTTTTATGTTAGTTTTTATTTGCTTTAAACGTCAGTAGTTGGCAACTTTGTCAGAAGTACATCTAACCCACGGAACAGGTTTGCCAACTTGCACACTTTTCGCGTGATATACACTCCCTTTTTTTTATCTCAGAGAGGATTGGGTGCATTTTTTACTTGCACTCTTTATGAGCAAAAATCACTCTTTTTTGGCGTTGATTTGCACTCTGTTTAGACGTCGGCTGTTGGCAACCCTGCATCAGTAGTTTTGACACTTCATTAAATCGACGTCTATTTAAGTTCATGCATCTTCAAGTGCACTTACCTCCCGTCCTTGACAAGAATATTCAGGGGAAAGGTCTTTAAGTTATAAAATTCGCCCATAGTTTACGCATAGTATTTGTTATTGGGAAGTATGCATACATTTTCGGGGGGGGGGGGCGAATTTTCTGCTGGGGTGTTTTCCAACTGCATTTTCCATGGGAATTTTTCATTGGGTGAATTTGCCAGAAGAAATCACTTACTCGGGGAATTTGCCAGAATTCCTATACAAATTCTTTTTATATGTCTTGCTTTCTCTTTTCCGTCTCAATTTTGCGCGTGAAGTTCTAAATGGTAATTGTCCGGGGTAAATTGTAACTAGGATCGAATTGTCTAGAGGATATTTCCGTCGGGAGGGGGATTTCTCACTGGACGTGGGCCAGATTTCCAGGCATTATTTAAAAACGATCAGAAATTAAACAAGAAAAACAAGTTTCTTCAACTGAAAGTAAAGAGCAACATTATAGCTTAAAACGGACATAAATTATTACGTATACGAAGAGGATTGCCCCCTCCTCAACGCCTTGCTCTTTACGCTCAAGTTTGGATTTTGTTTCAAGTCTTTAAGAAGAAAAGGGTCGTTTAATTAGAACAATAAGAAGATTTTTTAAAAGCACTAAAATGCTTAGCGTAAAAAGCGAGGTATTGAGAAGGGGGTATTCCCCTTAATATACGTAATAATTTCTGCTCGTTTTAAGTTTTAATGTTGCTCCTTACTTTCAGTTGAAAATACATGTTTTTTTTATTAATTACAGCCCAATTTTATTAAGGGTCCATTGATGCCGTAGAAATATTTATGGTGCAGGATTTACCTTAATTATGTTATTGATGAATATTGAGCGTCAGTCAGTACGTTTGTTTAATTGGATTGATAAGGTGTGGTTGGATTCTTCACCTTTTGTTTTCCTCCTGATTAGTCCGTGATGTTCTCTTTAACCTCACAATAATTGCGAAACCACCAATAGATATTTTCATTCGTGTGTACTTTTCTACTTCAGAATTCCTGCTTTTATTTTTACAAACAAAGGTAAAACAGGTTCTATTGTCCTTTAGGTTTTTTCTTCATAAGGTTTTTAGGGTAGAGAACGTTTTACCCCTGTTGCCATCTCTGTTTAAAGCTTGGGAGACGGTCCAAACAGTTTTTTTTCTTTCAGGTCAGCAGGGCTTTCGACGCAGGATTGCCGTTTATGTAGACCTCGTGGAGATTTGCAAATGCAAAACAATGCTAGAGGCCCTAGTTACATGGTAAATGTCTTACTGGGTTTTCGGCATAGAGTATGGGACTCAAAAAGGCTTACTCAGCGTCATGGAGAGGTTTGTTACATAAATTTAATTGAATAGAATAACTTTCATCTATGAATGAACAATTTTTTCTTCAAGCGAGTTTTCCAGCTTTTACATCCTATTGATTAGTTTTAGATTCCTTCAAATTTTGGAAGTTGTAACTTCTGTTTCGAGCATGCAATCCTTTGCTTTTAAGCAAGACCTTAACTCCATCCAAAATTTTGATACAAGTTTTTTTAAGTGCGATCATTCGTAAGTCCCACCTTAAAATAAAAACCCTCACCCACTCCTTCTTGACTCCTGCATAAAACTTCAGGGAAACTGAGCTATCTTTTCGGGTATATTATGTCTGTGTTTCCTGGCCTCCTTAAACTCTGCTGGACTAATTTTGCAACCTGTTCTACTTCCATCTTGCTAAAACTACCCTAGCCAACAATAATTTTAAATCACTTTTACTTGATGTGACCAAGGAGTCATCCCTCTTTTATATTCTAGGTCTTCCTCCGGAAATAACATCCAGTCTACGCTACTGCCGTTGCTGGAGATTTCTATCGTAATTGTCAAAGTAATATTAATCACAGCTTGACCTAAACTGAATGCTATACATACTGACATTATTCTCCCACTGAATAATTACTTATTGTTACGAAGAACCCTTCATGATTGTAGTAACCTTATGAACTGTCTTTGCAGGTATGTTGCCAGGATGAACGCTATGAAGAAAGCCCTCCTACCAGCAAAAGTCAGAGTGCTTTTAAACAAACTGTAAAATAATTTTTCTTGTCTTTTATTGTAATTTTTTATTCAAATATTTGGGTATGTTTATTATATTGAGTTATATTATCATATAACTTATTATATTATTATGTAACTTATTATAAGTATGTTTATTATATTGAATAATAAAGAAATAATTGGAATCGTTTGTCTTTCCCGTAGTGTTTGGTCTGATGGTCGTGTTTTTAAGTTGATACCAATTAGTCAAAAGTGATAGGCCGAGACTGTTTGTGCTTTTTTCTCGTCATGTAGTTGGTTTTCGTGG
Source organism: Artemia sp. Qi Xiang Cuo (assembly GCF_049724085.1). Classification (NCBI taxonomy): domain Eukaryota; kingdom Metazoa; phylum Arthropoda; class Branchiopoda; order Anostraca; family Artemiidae; genus Artemia; species Artemia sp. Qi Xiang Cuo. The sequence continues at coordinate 19,944,090 of NC_142812.1, read as the reverse complement.
ACCGTTTTGAGTATACTGGGCAGGAGCAACTGCGCTGGACATAGCAGAGGTTTCGCTTGGCACGTTTCCCTTTGAATTTGAACTTTGTATGGTACGATAGATCAAGGTATTTTTGCACTATTTTTCTACTGCCATTTGACATGATATTTTCCCCAGAAACCTGGATCTGTTTTCAAATCCAGCCTTTCAAACAGTTCGTGGTAACGAACTGTAAGTAAGGAGCAACCCGGCTCAATAGTAACCGAAACTCTAAAAAACGGAGATTTTGATATCAATAGATACATCAAAAGAGTGGAATTTTTATGCTGATTTTAAATATATAAGTTTCATCAAGTTTAGTCTTACCCATTAAAATTTACGAGCCTGAGAAAATTTGCCTAATTTTTGGAAAAAGGGGAAAACACCCCCTAAAAGTCATAGAACCTTAATGAAAATCACACCATCGGATTCAGCGTATCAGAGAACCCTACTGTAGAAGTTTCAAGCTCCAGTTTCAGATCCAGTGGTCCTAGAATATCGCGAGAGAATTCAGCGGTCCTAGAATATAGCGAGAGGGCTCATTCGAACGGAAATTAAAAGTTCTAGTGCCCTTATTAAATGACCAAAAAACTGGAGGGTAACTAGGCCCCCTCCCACGCTCATATTATTCTTAAAGTCACCCAACCAAAATTTTGAGATAGCCATTTGGTTCAGCATAGTCGAAAATCTAATAACCATGTCTTTAAAGATGACTTAATCCCCCAAAGCCCCTGGGGGAAGGGTTGCAAGTTAAGAACTTTGCCCATTGTTGACAGACAGTATTGGTTATTGGGAAGTATACAGACGTTTTAAGAAGGGATTTTTTTAGAAAGGGAGGAGGGGATTACGCAGGAGGATCTTTCCATTGAAGATATTTTCATGGGTGAAGGGATATTTCTATGAAGGGGGCACCGGATTTTCAAGCATTATTTAAAAAATGATCAGAAATTAAATTAAAAAAACAAGCTTTTTCCACTTAAAGTAAGGAGCAACATTAAAACTTAAAAAGAACAGACATTATTACGTATTTGAGGAGGTTTGTCCCCTAGTCTATACCTCGCTCTTTACGCTAAACTTTTTTAAGTACTTTCAAAAGAGCTATCTATTTGAATTAAACGGCCTTTGTGATTCAAGGATCATTCTTAAAGAATTGGAACAACATTCGAACTTTACCGTAAAGAGCGAGGTATTGACTAAGGGGCAAACCCCCTCATATACGTAATAATTTCGGTTCGTTTCAAGTACTGTATATATAATTAGCATTTTGATCTTTCCCTATATCACCCATTATAAAAACCCGGACCAAGGTGCGATTTCTCCGGAGAACCTATAACATAAGCGACATTAGATCTTTTCAGGGGTAGACAAGTCATATTTCTCTTGAACGCAAAACTTGGCTTCAACGTTGGAACACTAAATTTTGAAGAAACTAATTTATTCCAATACATATATGAAAATCGGTAATTAATAGTGTAATGTTGTTATTAGATGTTTTTAAGAATTAAAAGTAGGTTTAAAAGTCTCAAGTTTGTTTCAAAGGCATTTTGAGAAAGTTTCTACCAAAATACGCGTTCCAGGGTAATTGGACCGCTAATGGCAGATCAAATGAGAGGAGCTGTTTGTATATATATATATATATATATATATATATATATATATATATATATATATATATATATATATATATATATATATATATATATATATATATATATATATATATATATATATATACACTCTACGAAAAAGAAAGTTTTTTTTAAAGAAAAGTAAAGGCCATATTAAACTTAAGATCAGTAGAAATGGAAGCCTACAATAACTCAAGCTCAAAACGACCAGAAATTATTATTAAAGAATAAAAAAGGAAAGGAGAATAATTGGTATGTCTGTAATATTGTACATAACTTTATATAAATGTATATACAGTGGGCTTTAATAATGCAAAAGGTAAATATAACATTGGTTTAAGAATGGAAAGAAAGACAAAGAATAAATTTACAACGATAATCCAGTTAAAAATAAGTTTTATTTGAACAATGCCATAAAGCGATGACATTTGGTTATGATATTTGGCGCTTCGCATTGATATTTCAGTTTTAAAAGTTTTATCAATTTTTTCTCAAAGGGAAATTACGTGGTGGGCATGAATGTAGACTTGCAGCTAAATTAAATATAGTCACTTCCACTTTTCACATATGTTTATCGATATTGGTTTGATTTGTATTGTCTGTAGTACTGAGGAGCTCATTAAGGAGATAATCAAACACAAGTTTTAACAAATTCTGCACCTTTGTTGAAATAAGGAAAAAAATTTCCTTATTTTCACAAATTTAGTCAACCCTCCGCCCCCTTTTTAAAAATCCCACATAGGCCAATCACTTAAGTCCATTGTATTAGAAATAATAGATTAAGTCATAATTTGTATATAAATTAAGTCATACCTGTGAGATGGGACAGTTGCAAACCACTTGGCCGGCTCACCAAGTTTTTTTCTGCTTTCGCAATTACGAATAATATAATTTCGAACCATTTCTCACTGATTGACACATACTCACTAACCCGCTAATGCATGAATAAGTGGGAGGAGCTTTTTGTTCGCACCGAGAATGAAGAGCCAGAAGTCATCTGCGGTAAACTTACTGCCTAATTATATGTACAGTGGTTTTAAGTTTTAATGTTGCTCCTTACTTTCAGTTGAAAAAGCTTGTTTTTTTATTTACTACATTCGGATTCGATTGTGGTACTCCTGTCAAACCTGTTTTCCAGTCATTTGACAACCCGTTGGCTATTGGAAACGATTTTATTGTAATACAGCTGTTAGATTATAGACTATTTTTGCCAACTGTTGAACAATAATGTTGGTTTGAATAATAGTTGTACATATTCCTATCGAATATGTTCATTAATCAAATTGTAAAAGCTGCAATTTAAAATTTCAACTCGGGACCCTCCCCACTCCAAAAAAAATTATTTTGTCCCGACCACACAAAATCACATGCAGCCCCCTCCCATAAAAACCTGTATGGGTTGCCCTGTCCCTAACGGCTAATCATTATCCATTCACGCTAAAGAAGTGTAATTGTACGCTAAAAAAGCGAGACGCGGAGGCTTCGTTGATAGGTAGAAATGAAACTGGAAGGCCACGCCTCTCATGCCAAACCAACGAAAAAGTACGCTAAAAGACTATAGTTTCGCAACAGAAGTGAATCATTTTACGTTGAAAAATTGTAATTTCAGGAGCACAGGGATTGGCTGTGACGAATACAGTGGGTCCGCCCATAACGTTAAATCAGTCAGAATGTACGCTAGAAGACCTTCTTTTTTACCCTTTGACTGAAAAACGCTTAATTAGCGTCTGTTAGTAAAAGTACGCTTTTTTAGAATAAGGTCCACTTGTTGCACTATAATTTAGCGTAAAAGTACGAACGGATTTTTTACCGTGTATCAAAATCTCCGTTTCTTAGAATTTCGGTTACTATTGAGACGGGGCGCTCCTTACTTACAGTTCGTTATTGCGAACTGTTTGATTATTATTATTATTATTTATTGGAAAACCCGTAATACAAAAAAAAAGGAAAAAACGGACCAATAAACGAAAAAAAGAGACGAAATACACATAAACTTAGCAGTTATACATTATGGTTTTTAGTGACGAACGCTGGAGCTAAGATCTAAATCAGCTCTTAGAACAAGTTACAAAGACGAAAAAGATAAAAAATCAATTATACACTGCACTGCAGGTACGTGACTTTTTTTTTTTTTTTACTCCCAAAAACAGAAGAAACCTAAGCAATATGAGCATCATTGCATCAAGCCGCAATTGGTAAAAAATTAACCCAAATAATCATCAGTTAATTAAAAATATACAGCAGACAATCATATCAACGAGCGTAAATATGACAAGAAACGGTAAAACACTTAAGCGACACTTTCGCCCACTGGTCTTGAAATCAGATCACTCTTTACAAATGATTCATTTACTCCGATATACATAAATATCAGAAACAAGGAAACTATTCAATCACGGATTTTTTACATCTTTACTTAAAACATTATGCTTAAAATAATTCATAATTAATAAACAGTTAAATTATTAGTAATATACGCAATATATTATCAGAGAAAAATTGACCAAGATTGAGAATAACCAGCGTCACTTAAATTGAACTCCTACGAAAAGAGACTAAATCATCAATCAGTTTAAAAATTGCAACTATGACACTAAGCGCGAAAACAAACACTTAAAAAAAACACAACAAATACATCTTAACTACTGGGCCAGTACCGATGACCAAGGATGGTTCAACTTTGTCAAACGGGAATTAGAAGCACGAATTTGCTTTTCAACAGCTATGATGGGGCCAACAATGCTGAACTTTTTAAATAGATAAGTGCGGCGGGTCCAAGGGGGAAAACGAAAAGATTTTATGCGAACTGGACGAAGACTGAACGAATTTTTGACTTGTCAGTTTTTGTGAACATTTTCCATAACGGTGATATGTACAGATAATATGGTAGAGCTACAGAGTTGAAAAGTTTCAAAAGAAGACGGTGGTTAAAGCTTAACTTATTCGTTACATAAGGAGCATATGTTAATCCGACTCTACGTTCAATATGAGCAATTGATAGTTGTCGCGTGTGCATTATTGTCGGACCAAGGGGAAGACCGAGAAAGGTACTATGATCTACTGGCTTAATCCTATTAATTCCGAGAGGAATATCCCCAGGCGACGCTTGTTTTCAGTTGAAGAATGCAACTTCGGACTTTTCAGCATTGAAGTGAAGACCTAGTTTCAAACAGTTCGTGGTAACGAACTGTAAGTAAGGAGCGACCCGGCTCAATAATAACCGAAACTCTAAAAAACGGAATTTTGATACCAATAGATACATCAAAAGGATTGTATTTTTATGCTGTTTTCAAATATATAAATTCCACCAAGTTTGGTCTTACCCCTCAAAAGTTACGAGCCTGAATAAATTTGCCTTATTTTCGAAAAATGGGGGGAAACGCCCCCTAGAGTCATAGAATCTTAATGAAAATCACACCATCAGATTTATCAGATTCAGATAACACTACTGAAGAGTTTTCTAGCTTCTATTTTCAAAAAGGCGGAATTTTGTATTTTTGCCAGAAGTAAGATCAGGGATGCGTGTTTATTTGTTTTTTTGTTGTTGTTTTTTTCACAGGGGCGATCCTATCGACCCAGTGGTCCTAGAATGTCGCGAGAGGCTCATTTGAACGGAAATTAAAATTTCTAAAGCCCTTTTTAAGTAACCACAAAAATTGGAGGGAAACTAGGCCCCCTCCCATGCTCATTTTTTCCCAAAGTCACCGGATCAAAATTTTAAGATAGCCATTTTGTTCAACAAAGTCGAAAAATCTAGTAACTATGTCTTTGAGGACGACTTAATTCCCCACAGTCCCAGGGAAAGGGCTGCAAGTTATTAACTTTGCCCATTGTTTATACATAGTATTGGCTATTGGGAAGAATACAGACGTTTTCAGGGGGGATTTTTTCTGGTGGGGGGGTCGGGTGGAGGGTGTTACGTGGGAGGATCTTTCCATGTAGGAATTTTTCATGGGAAAAGAGAATTTCCACCACGGAGGCGCTGGATTTCCCAACAATATTTAAAAAACAATCAGAAATTAAATTAAAAAAACAAGTTTTTTCAACTGAAAGTAAGGAGCAATATTAAAACTTAAAACGAACAGGAAATATTACGTATATAAAGAGGGTTGCCTCTCCTCAGTAGCTTGCTCTCACGTTAATTTTTTTTTAACTTTTAAAAGAGGTTATCATTCTAATTAAACAGCCTTTGTGATTCAGGAGTCATTCCTAAATAACTGGAACAAAAATCAAACTTAAGCTATTATAAGGTTATTCTTAGTTAAAAAAGAGAAAACATAATATGCAAATTTCATTTTAATTATTCATGTACGGTGAGCCAAATTCAAAACCTACATTAATTCAAAAACGTTAAGAAATTAAATAAAAAACACAAGTTTTTTTAACTGAAAGTAAGGAGCGACATTAAAACTTAAAACGAACAGAAATTATTCCGTATATGAAAGGAGTTGTCTCCTTCTCAACGCCCCACTCTTTACGATAAAGTTTGACTATTCCTTACAAATCTGCTTTTAAAAACAATAAAAAACTTTAGTGTAAAGAGCGGGGCGTTGAGAAGGGGACAGCCCCTTTCATATACGGAATAATTTCTGTTCGTTTGCTAACGTTTAATGTCAATCCTTACTTTCAGTTAAGAAAAACTTTTTTTATTTATTTATTTATTTGCATGCTCAGATTGTAGCGTGGCGAAAATCTCGCTAATGCCCTGGATAGTGCGGCTCAAATTCAGAATGTCGTCTGCATAAAATACGAGAGATAAATCAAGACCGGCAAAGATGAAAGATGTGGGAACAGCTGACTGTGCATCATGAACTCTATTATTGAAGAATTAAAGGGAAGAAACCGCACATTGACAGGTACCTTATTCGAGGTTGACAAAAATATCAGCGGTTGGTGCGTAGACGTCAGCCTTAGCTAATGGGTGAAGTACTGGGCGAATCTCAAGACAAGAATATATATCTCGAAGGTCTCTGATTCATGAAGGGTTCATTCTGCGTTTTGCTGCATGGGATAGCATAGCGATGTAAATGAAAGGATCGAACGCTTTACGAATATTGGGGCCGGCTAACACAAGAGTTTCACCTGCCGCATCAGCATCGATCAATGCGTTCACGACAACCAACAAAGCGTGGGCACATCCAAGACGTGGCTGGAATTAAAATTGGTAAGGTGGAACATAGCATTTGGCGTTCAGATGGTCAATGAACGGAAGTTCGAAAAGCTTATAGAAGGTAGTAGCCATCGTTATGGGACGGAAAAAGGAGCACTGGGTGGCGAGTTTACCTTTCTTTGGAATTTAAGTGAGATCTCCAATCGAGAAAGAACAAGATACAACTCCTTGGGTAACAATCATCTTATCTTTACCTTTTTATCTTATCTTTTGGGAGAGAGTCCCCTCCCCCAAGCAAAGAAATCCAACGCTTAATCTGAATATATCCCTTTGAATGAAGAGACGGGAGCGGAGAAAATACCAACCTACTCCAGATTTTACCAAGACTAACACCTTATTTTAGTGCTATTACTTTTGACTCTTAAATAGGACACAAGAATTTCATTTTCCAATCGAATGAATTCCCTCCTCTTTCCGCGACCACCCTTTCTATACGAAATAGCTGGAAAAAAATATATTAAAGCCACTTCGCTCTTTACTAAGTGCCCCCTTCTGGAGCACTTGATGATATGAAAGACAGGATAAATTTCTGAAGGGAGGGGGATACTCAAATCCCATGTAATAATTTTCAAATTCTTCAAAATTAAGGGACCCCTACACAGTCACTTTTGATGGAATGCCTTTCCTCTTTCTCTAACTATAAATGTGCAAGTTCAATCTCAATTTTACACTCCCCTTCCCCCCAAAAAGGGGCCTTTGTACAACGGTTATTAACACTGGGCGGAACTATACTCTTCTATATGAAGGCAGGCTAGGGGATAAATTTCCACCTTCTTCAAGTTGTTATGAACGACCTCTCCAGAAATTTGGAATTCGGGGTCTAGCCATGCACTTTTTGAGGTTTCAGTCCATCTATAAATCATTTACCCCCGCCTACTCGGCCTAAAAGTTAGTGCAGCTACGCAATGAAGCAAATAAATGCATGTAGTCTGAAATGAGTCAACTCATTCAAACTATTGTCTATAATAATACTTTGCTTAGTAAGGACTTCATAGGGCTATGTTTAGGGACGAAGTATGCCACATCTATGCAGTATGTTCTCAAAAACTGGGCGAGTTACCAAAAGTTTCTAATAGTTTTAACAGATTGGTAAAATATAATTGTCATACAATAGTATTTTTGCCCTATATGAATTAAAAAGTACTTAACACATAGTAAAGAGCAAAATAGCTTCCATGATTTTTTTTTGCAGCTACTTAGCATAGATAGGGTTGTCGTAAAAACTTAGGGGGGGGGACTCATTCAATTTTAAATTCCTACCACCCTTTTTAAAACTAAAAAGTGAAAGCATTAAAATAAGGTGTAATATTTGACAAAACTACTATTTTTGGCAGCCCAGTCATTATTCATAATGACACATAAAAACAGGTAAGTATTTCATTTGTATTACAAACATGCAAAATGAAGAAACAAAAATGGATTTTGAAAATACAAAGAAATAGAAAATTAGGAACATCCAAAAACGGTATATTTGTTATGGGAATATTGAAGGAACCTACAAAAGCAAGACAAATTATTAGCAGCCAAAGGTAGACACGCAGATTCGAACACTTGCATTGAGTCAAGTGGCAACGTTTGAAGAAAGTGCTGGAACCATTCCTGGTTCACTTGAAGAACGGAAACGGAGAACAAGTCACTGGCGCTAGCAAGGTACCGGATTTTCTTAAAGAGCTTATTAAGGGCTTATTTGAAAGCTTTCTATAAATTCGTCTTTATTCGAAACAGCGGAATAATTTGTAGCTTTTCTTTGAAGGAGTAATTGTCTTTGAGAATCAACAGATTGTTGATATTTGAATATTTACAGACGAAAAACGTTGTCAAATTTAAATAGTTACTTTTGTTTATTTATTTTCACGGTTCAAGATGGCAACACTGACAGAAAATGTGATAATACCCTAAAAACTTCATAATTTTTGAACAACAAAAAGAAAATCTTAGAGAATTAATGTTTTCTGGTATGAATAGGTAAAGGACGGGTCCAGGAGGGGAGGGGCAAAATGTCTTTATTTCAATGTCCTTGACACATTCAAAGGTAGATTTCTTGCAGGTAATTTATTTTTTTAATTTTATTTTAGGCACCACTGTCAACTCATCTTGCTGCTTGTCATGTTTATACTGGTCTAATGTTTCACTTGTCGAGACATAAAGTATAACCAATGATATCTTGAAACATGGTCCAGCTAATCTGCTACTACTACTAACAATTCACCGCGCAGCACCAAGCCGTTCAAGACTAACACAGCCACGCATGCTCCTCCTTAATCCCAATCACTTTAAAGCCTTCCTTTTTAAACTCTCCCAGGAACTTCCCATTCCCCTTAAATCTTTTTCTACAACACCCTCGCATCCCAACCGAGGGCATCCTGCTTTTCGTTTATCCTTAGACGGTTGACCAAAAAGAACAATCTTTGGCAATATGTCATCCTTCATCTGCAGATCATGTCCTAGCCATCTCAATTTTTCTGTCATTTAGCCCTAGAAAGCGGGATTGAACCACACTTTTCGTAAAACCTATTGTTTGAGATACAGTCAGTCAGTGGGGTAACTAAAACAATCCATATACAATTTCTCAAGAAAACAACTAGCAAATCTTCCTCCGTTTTTCGGAGCGGCCATACTCCAGAATCATACTTGATCACTGTCATCACTGTAGCATCCAACATTCTAATTTTGGTTTGCAGACCTATCTTCCTATTCTTCCAAACTTTTTTCAACTGTGAAAAAATATCCTGGGCCTTGGCTATTCTACTTTTAACCTCTTAACTGCATCCGTCGTCTTTACTAATCATACTACCCAGCTAAGTGAAGCTGTCCACATTTTCGTTCGTCTTCTTAACATTAATTTTCAAACCTATTCTTGCACCCTGAACTCGCAAACCCTCCAAAAGTTCATGCTGTGCTCCTTAAGACAAAGTCTATCAAAATAGAACGCAACCCTGCTTAACTCCTGATTTAACACGAAACCAGCTACTAACCTCCTTTCCTGCCTTAACCACAGCAGTGTTAATCTCGTGTATAGCACTAATCACTTTAATGTGTTTATCTGAAATACCATACAAAGATAAGACCTTCGCTAAGACTCTTCCGTCTGCAGAATAAAAAGCTTCCCCGTGATCTATAAAACTGAGGACTAAAGGTGTTTGATGACTCAGGCACTTCTCAATTATTAATCTAAGAGTAAAAATTGGGTCAAAACATCCTTTACCCTTCCTAAAACCGCACTGTTCTTCTCTTACAGCTTTGTCTATAGCATCTCTTAGTCCAAAAAGTATCGTCATACTAAGTAATTTGCTACCAACAGAAAACAGGCTAACGCCTCTATAATTACCACACTCACTCTTATCACCATTCTTCTACAGAGGCTCAATTAGGGTTTTCCTAAAATTGCTAAATACTTATCCTTTTTCAAACATCATATTCATAACTTTTCCTAACTTTTTTCGCTAAGACACCATCAGTGACTTCACAAACTATTTTCCAACAATTATTCCTTTCATCATCCATAATTTTAAACTCTCTAGTTTAGTATTCAACTGTTCCTGGAAAGTTTCTCTCAAATCCTTATCCTGGAGTCTACCAATGTCACAGCTTCCAGGAAGTTAGTTACACTTCCAAAATTCGGGTTTTATACTAACCCTAGTCAGTACTAGATGGTGATATTTACTTTTACCATCAATAACAGCACTCCTACATAGCCTAGTATCTTGTATTGATTCCCCCATTATTCGGTTTACAATAACATAATCCATAGGGTTATCTGTCTTACCGTCATGAGAATACCATGTTAGCTTATGGACCATTTTACGGCCAAATACTGTATTGATTTTAACTAAATTGTTATACCTAACAAAATTGTCTGTAGCCATTATTGTTTTCTTTTCCTTTATCAAGTTTACCTAGGCTAATCTATCCCTATTTCTACCGACCTGGGCGTTAAAATCTCCTAATAAAACAGCATATTTCTACCAGGAACCCTGTCTATTTGTTCCTGTAGCTGTAAGTGAAATTCATTTGAGTCACTACTAGCATATCTCCATCAGTTGGTTCTACAGGGACACATGCTACTATGATTGATACACTGCATTTTATAGTCATAAAATGAGCAACTAGAATTATATTATTAATGCCTTCCCAACCTAAATAAGACTTAGCAGCTTCCTTATTCATCATGAGCCCTACACCCTGTCTATGTACCCCATCTTTCCTACCTGAGTAAAAAAAACTTTATGTTACCTACTTTCATTTTTCCTCCCCATGGGATAATTTGAGTTTCTGAAACTCCTAGGCCTAATAGGTCCAGTTCGAAGCGTCTAAATTAGTCAGTCAAATTTTCGATATGACAGTTATTTTTTAACGTTGTAACATTCCAAGCTGCAATTTTCATATTCTTTAGCTAAAGACCGGGCAATCTGGTCGTCATTAATAGGACTGAAAGTGTCATCTATTCTTTCGAAAACTTTACTGCATGATTTGACAGGATAGGGATAATACAATTTTCTCTTCTCTAAGCATATTAAAATCATGTCCCTAGTAATGCTATAAACTTATATAAGACTAACTTATTACCTTTCTTCATTTTTCGAATGAATTTTTCTATGCAAGCTAAGAAGCCTTAAAGTTCTATCAGTCAAAAAACCGTTCACTAAAATTCATCACTACCAAACAGAATTTTGATCATCATTGTATATCATTTTTCCGGGTTTTAGTTTCCTCTTGAATCTTGCAATTTATTACACCAAGGAAAAGAACCTTACTCTCTAAAATTTGTATGGTGCAAAAACCCATAAAAAATTCACTTTTTATGCATAGAATAATTGGTGATTGTATGATATACCCCCTACCACTCAAGAAATAAGTTAATCCTAATAAAATGTTAAATAAAAAAAAACAAGTGTTTTTAACTGAGAGTAAGGAGCGACATTAAAACTTAAAACGAACAGAAATTATTCCGTATATGAAAAGGGCTGTCCCCTCCTCAACACCTCGCACTTTACGCTAAAGTTTTTTTTTGCTTTAAAAAATAAAGTTGTGAGACAGAGTCGAACTGAAGGTTTCTGAACGTTTGTGAATTAATGCAGCTTTGATTTTGGCTCACCGTACATGAATAATTAAAACGAAATTTACATATTAATTTTCCTTTTTTTGTCTAAATGGCTTTCTCGAAATTTTGTTCTGACGTAAATTTCGAATTAACTTACGTAACGAATTTCTATATTCGTATGTTTTTATTACGTATATTTGGGAGTTCACCCCTAGTCAATACCTCGCTCTTTACGCTAAAGTTCGAATTTTGCTCGAATCACAGACCCCTGAATATCAAAGGCCGGTTAATTAGAATAGATAGCTCTTTTGAAAGTACTAAAAAAACTTTAGCGTAAAGAGCGAGGTATTGACTAGGGGGGCGAACTCCCTCATATACGTAATAATTGCTGTTCGTTTTAAGTTTTAATGCTGCTCCTTACTTTCAGTTTAAAAAAACTTGTTTTTTTATTTAATTTCTGATCGTTTTTAAATAAAGCTGCTCACGATATTCTAGGACTAATGGATCGATACGATCACCCCTGGAAAAAAAAATAAATAAATAAAAATAAACACGCATCCTTGAACCTTCTTCTGGCAAAAAATACAAAATTCCACATTTTTGCAGATAGGAGCTTGAAACCTATACAATAGGGTTTTATGTCACGCTGAGTCTGATGGTGCAAGCTTCATTGAAATTCTGTTTTTCTTAGGGGTTGCGATCCCCTTTTCTGGAAAATAATGCAAATTTTCTCAGGCACGTAGCTTTTGATGGATAAGACTAAACTTGATGAAACTTATATTTGAAATCAGCGTAAAAATCTGATTCTTTGATGTATCTATTGCTATCAAAATTCCGTTTTTTAGAGTTTTGGTTACTATTGACCCAGGTAGCTCTTTACTTACAGTTCGTTACCACGAACAATTCGATAACTAAGTATGATAAAAACATAATACTTTAGAAACAAATTTGGGCTATATTTTTGCACATTAAAGGGATGGGGGTAAAGTACAACGGGTAGGCATGCAAAATGTGTTAGCTGCAATTATTCTGATATTATGAAGTAAGAACTGTTTTTCTAATTTCACACTGTCCAAATACTTTAACCCACCCCCTAATGTGCAAATATGTAGCCCAAAACTATATATTTCCCATCTATTCTGTCACTTCTCTTTGTCTTTTCTCACACTAAGTTGAAAGGAACTAGCAAACGAAACCGGTTTACAGTGTGTCAATGCATGAACAACTTGAACGGTAGGGGTTACATCATATAAGTACCGAATAATTAATCTAGCTTATTCGTATGGTACTAATCTGAACACACGTGGTACAAACATTTGGAAAGGGATGGTATTATAGGCTTTTTCATTAAGCAGGAGGAGGCTCCACAAAAATGGACTCCACAAAAATTTTCCCCATTGTGCAGAAGTCCTCTTGGCTGTACGTCTTAATGATTGAAGTTTCAACCCAATCTAGAAAAAAACTTCTTGGGGGGGGGGGGTTAAATTTGTTTGTGCACTGTTGTGTTCATGTCCCAGGGATTAAAACCATAAGTTACAAACTGATCATAGAAAGACTTTTTTCGTGGCCTGTTTTTGGACCACCAACACCTCCCCCCAAGAACAGCAAAGTGCCATCCCTCCGATTTAGGGAACAATCACTTTAAGTTTCAAGGCAATCAGACGGCCAAATTCAAACATGCTTACCTATTTTCAATTATAAAACCTATATGTAAATAATGAGCGATTTGCATAATTTAGGGCCCTTTTCCTTGTGGCTGCAGGGGTTACGTTATTCCTAGAGCTATATTTGTTGGACCTTACCACTATTCTGAACAAAATGGCCATATCAAAACTTAGACCCAATGTTATATTATAGGGGGTGCCCAAGGCAGAAAAGGGCACAAGATGAAGAATTTTTGCTCTCCAATAATTTTCGACCACAAAAAAGAACAATAAAAATTTCAATCTCCAACCAAATGAGGCTCCTACCAAGCTTTTAAGACCCCCCCCCCCCGCCTCCTTCCATACAAGGTGACCAGGAAAAAATAAAACAATAAAAAAAAATACACACAAGAGGCATTCAACCCTTTACTAAGTCAAAACTAGTCCCTTGACTCTGATATGATTATTTTTAATAGTCTTATATATTTCTTTGTCTCTTCAGTGCTCATGCCTGAACACAGGGATGAGTAACGAGGAAATGAATATAGGTTACCAAAATAACTTAACCTATAGTGATTGGTATAACCAAATCGATCAGGTTGAAACCCACTCACAGTTAGTAGCCTACCTAAGATTTTGTCATCAATGACAGGCCCAGTTCCAATACTAGCTCGTATTTTCATTATGTACGTTCTTTTTATCAAATTCTATTATTCAAGCATGTTTGCCATTTGACCCCTTAAACAGTTTAAACTTAAACAGTTTAATCCTTATTGATCAGTTCTAAGAACACCTTTGCTAAGATATTGGAACGCCGATTAAACTAATCTATCCAGCGTCCTTGATTATGTAAGGGTGCCATAGGGAGCGAGAAAAAACAATACAAGGTTTGGTATTAGATATATGACCTTTTTACACCAGCTTACTTTATATAAATGACATGTGACAGTAACTCCCAATCAGTCACTAATCTTCAGCTGTACCTGAAACCTAAAGGCAAGCACGTATTTCTCAGCCAGTAGGTTTACGCATCCTTACTAGAGAGTATAGGCTATTTTTATGTCAATCCTCCAATAGGCTTTTTGGTTATTTACATAATACAGTATAAATTTAAAGCAGTACATTAACAAAAAAATATCAGTGTATGAAAAAGAAGCTAGATCATGTAATAAAGTTTGAAAAAAGGTGCCCCTCCCCCCAAAAAAGCTGTAAACCCGTGAGTTACAGGATGGAGAATAAATACCGGCCTGAATCATCCCATAGCGCTTCTTGAATTACGCCAAAAATACAGCGTTTTCTGAAAAACTGGATCTTACTTAGATCCAACCATTTTTTACTCTTAAAAACGGAACAAGAACTTTCAATTTCCAATCTAGTTGAGCCCTCTCCCAAGTTTCTATGACCACTCCTTCTTTACAAAATGGCTGAAGGAACCAAAAGTAATACATAGGGGTCATATTATTCTTTACTAAGTATCCCTTACAGGAGGTACTTGATACATCAGAACTGGCCACTAACCTTTCATGATACATGAAAAATAGCTTCAGGACTAAATATAATTCGGCAACTTACTCCTTGGGCAAAATAGAGTAACTGAAATAAAATATAGGCTAACTATAGTTCCTTTGATAAAATACCCATTTGACTGCAACAAAACATTTTGACTAGCTTTAGCAACTGTTTTTCCCTGGGGTATACTTGTATCTCTAGAGGGTAAATGGTTGTGACTGATTTTATTGATGTCTTTTATATAAGTATAAAAAAAGAACACTTACTCGAATAAAAGTACAAAGAGAGCTTCATTTACCGACTAGCCGAGGAGCATCAGCCGGCGGGAGGGGGATATTTTGCCCTCTAAGACTTTGAAATATACCTTTTTGGTATTACCATTGAAAAAAATTTGTTTTTTTTGTGTGGAAATATAGAAAAATAAACAAATCCCCCCCAATACATTTTCGGGAATTGACACCACTGGAATAACTTACACATAAGTCATTGCTTAAATCAAGGGCAAAGAAACAAGTCCTTTCATTTTTGGAAGCAAAAAAAATTTACCACAATGCTTTGTTGTTTTTTTGGGAAACTAAGGTTTCCCATTAAAAACTACTATTTCTGCAAACCCTATCACCTGCATTAAGTAAGTAACAATGGGTTTATTTAAAAAAAAAAATATATATATACATCATCGATTCCCTGAAGCAATGCTTGTGCGGGAGAAAACCCTCCTAATAAATCAAAAAACCAAGAAACAAAAAAAAAAAAAAAAAAGAAAAAAAAAAAAAAAAGAAATATAAAAAAAAAAAAAAAAAAAAAAATAATTAGAGCTCAACTTACCGGACCCGAAAACCAACGAACCTCCAAACAACACCCAACAAAATTATAATAATTATAATAATTATCACCTGCATTGCATACTTAGTATAAATATTTTACTTCCAAGTGAAGAAACATAAGGTATTAAACCTCCTCTGTGTTAGTCTGAAGGACTTCTTGTGAGAAGTCTGAAATTTTGGGCTACAAAAAAATCACTTCATGCAATTTAGGTGGTTTACTTCCCATAAGAAGATCCACTATGATCCCTCTACTAACTGGTGATGGACATGGAACATGAGCTGGCATCCCCTGTCCCTCAAACCACTGAACGCGAGTACCGTTTCTGGAAAGATCCTCAGGATGGTGACACCATTCGAATACATTCAAAATAGTTTGTGGAGGCAGAAATCCTAAACCATATGAAAAATTATTGGCCACAGGTAAATCGCCTTACACAAGCCCAGGCTGTCACTACATGTCAAGCTCATAAAGTGCCAAAGGCACAGCACATAACTTTCGAACAGAAGCAAAAAAAATTAGTTCTATTGCACAGAATAAGTTCAGGTTCCTATAAAAGAATAAATGCTATTGATGTGATGAAAACCACTTGCCCCAATATGTACATTCTGGGAAGTGAAGAGTGGGTACAAAGTGTAAAAAAATTAGAACCATTTACAAAAGTTTACAAGAGTAAGGCAGTAGACACAGTGGAAAATGATAACATAAATATACCAACACCCACTAGCAGTATACAGAAACAGAGGTGTTCCTACATGCCATTAACAAAGATTCTTCCAAAGATGTTGCCAATGTTCCTGTGTGTAGAAAAATTCACATGGAAATAAGCGCTCCAACAATCTACTGTGGATCATGTTCCTCATTGCTACAAGAATGGACATATACACTATCTTTTATATATACAGTACAAAGACTTGCCTTTTATGGGATAGAATCAAGTATCACGCCAATCCCAGGTTTTACGGCAATCAAAGATACAAACCAAGTCATAGTGGAAAGGGTATCTCTTTACCATTTTCTACAAGGCCCATATTAGCTATTTTGCTGGTAAATTGGATTAAAGGTAACGTTCACGGCATCTCAAACCCCAGTCATGTATTTTAATACTATTAGAAATATTTAGAGTCACTTCGTACTCATCCTCAGAGTAGAAAATTCTGGCGTATTGACTGACAACAAAGCAACTGAAAGTATATCTCAAAAGAGGTCTAAATTACTTAATGTATTTAAAGAAAAATAGATTTTAAGCACTTAGTTTAAAATATCTGGCCTAGTCAGCATGTGAAAAAAATATGACACTTAAATGAACTGACTGCAATTGTACTCAGCACATTGTCATAAAGGCCAAAAATGATCACCATCTTCCAACTGATTCAGTATTTCAATATATTGAGCAGGAAGACATTGATGATGAATTTTTCTTGTCCAACTTGACATATTTTTTTTTTCTTGAAAACTGGATCTGCAACACTCACACAGCCAATCATTATTTTATTTTATTTTGTTTTGGCTTTTCATGTGAAGCCAAATTTTGAGAATATACACTTGATGAGCTTGAGACCAAACACCATTGAGATTTACAAGTAACTTCTAAGGTGTTACTCAATACATAGGTCTATATCAGTGGTTTGTAAACTATTTTGGGTCATGTCCCAAAAAGACAATTCTAAAATCCTGATGCCCTCCTCATGATATTTAAATTTATTTATTCAAAATTTTATGTATTTTCACTTGAAGGAAGCTTAAAAGGCCATTAACTTGGTATTTTTTTTGTTCATACTCTAGGCAAATTTTATGCTAATGAAATATATTGTCTCAATGCATTTTTACACAATTTATGAGGTCACTGCAATACTATCATGTATCTTTTTTGCTCTTTAAATGCATATGAATATGACATCATTTACATAAACAAAAATTTCAAAATTAAGGCTCTAAAGCATACTCAGCCAAAAGGTGCACATCCTGCCCATGATCCACTAAAATATCACCATACCTCACCAGTGGGGCCTACACCCCATGTTGGGAATCATGGGTCTAGATAGACCTGGCCTAGGGTCTTCCTAAATTGTCTTCTGTTTAAATCATTGGCAGCACAATCGCACTGCCTAAGTAAAGAACAATGTTGGCATAATGTATTATTTATTTATTTTTTTTCCATACCAGGGCACTTGTATCAAAGGAGTTGTCATAGAAACTTCAAAAAGGGCTTATTCGATTGGACATTGGAATGGCTAGTGCCCTTTTTAATAGTCAAAAGTCATTGGAAGGCAACTAACACCCCTTCCACACCCACCATTTATAGAGACACATCCAGTCAAAATTTTGAGATAGCAATTTTGTTAAAAGTAGTTGAAAGTTCCTGAAATTATATCTATGAGGATGACACTCCCCCCACAGCCCTCAGGGTAAGGGTTGTAAGTTATGGCCTGGGGACATACAAGGTTTTTATTGAAAGCTTTGTCATAGAAACTTCAAGAAAGGCTCAATCGATTGGAAATTCAAAGGGCTAGTGCCCTTTTTAATAGTCAAAAGTGATTGGAGGGCAACTAACCCCCCTCTCACACCAACATTTTCCCCAAACACAACCAATCAAAATTTTTAAATAGCAATTTTGTTCAACATAGTTAAAAGTTTTAAAAATTAGGTCTTTGTGGATGATAATCTCCTCAGAGCCCTCAGACCAAGGGTTGTAAATTATGACCTGAGGGCATATAAGGTTTTTATAGAAAGTGTTGTCATAGAAACTTCAAAAAGGGCTCATTCAAATGGAAACTGAAAGGGCTAGTGCCCTTTTTAATTGTAAAAAGTGACTGGAGGGCAAGTAACCCCCCTCTCACACCAACCTTTTCCCCAAACACATCCAATCAAAATTTTAAATAGCCATTTTATTCAACATATAGTTGAATAAATGTCCATAATTTCCATAATTTTCAACATAGTTGAAAAGTATGGAAATTAGTTGTTTAAGGTTGTCGGTTGACAACCCCTCCACTCACAGCCCTCAGGGCAAGGGTTGTAAATTATGCCCTGGGGGCATATAAGGTTCTTGCAGAAAGCACTTTCATATTAACTTGAAAAAGGGCTAATTCAGTTGGAAATTGAAAGGGCTAGTGCCCTTTTTAATAGTTGAAAGTGATTGGAGGGCAACTAACCCCCCTCTCACACCCACCAAACACATCCAATCAAAATTAAGAGATAGCTGTTTTATTTAATGTAGTTGAAAGTTCTGGAAATTAGGTCTTTGAGGATGACAACCCCCTCACAGCCCTCAGGGCAAGGGTTGAAGGTATGCCCTGGGGGCATATAAGGTTTTTATAGAAAGTGTTGTTGTAAAAACTTGAAAAAGGGTTCATTTGACTGAAAATTCAAAGAGCTAGTGCCCTTTTTAATAGTTGAAAGTAATTGGAAGGCAACTACCCCCCTCTTACACCCACCATTCCCTCAAACATTTTTGGGGGACTTTGTATCAAATTATTTTTTTTTTCCATACTAGGGCACTTCATATTGAAGGAGTTGTCATATAAACTTCAAAAAGGGCTCATTCGATTGGAAATTGGAATGGCTAGCGCCCTTCTTAATAGTCAAAAGTGATTGGAAGGCAACTAACACCCCTTCCATGCCCACCATTTCCCTAAACACATCTAATCAAAATTTTAAACTCTTTCATAATTCAATAATTACTTCTGTTGCAAATTGCATCTTGAGCCCTTAAAGGGGCCTTAAGGTATTTTATATGAATTATGAAAGAGTATAAAAAAAAGCATCAAATGATGTTTTCACTGTTATCCTAGCTAAATTATATGGCCAACTGAAAATTCACCTTAATATTTACCCACCCCTACCCCTAAGATGAAAATATAAATCCCGAATTGGAGTATACCTTGGATTGTCGACGGAAATGTTTCGCATCGCAAAATTCAACGATATTTTTGTTGATGGCATTTGAAAAACTTGAAAAGTTAGGAAAACAATATATATTTGAGTTGCCTAATAAATGAGGTTTGAATTGTTATAAATAAGTATTCTTGGAATATACTACTCTTGAACAACTTATTTATAAACTAGTGATGTGTATTTAACAACTTTTCAGTAATTTAACAAGTGTTGAAAACTTCTTTGTGTGGTTATAAAAATGAAACATCTTTAGGGCCCCTTTGAGGACCCAAGATACATTTTGCAATTTAAGCAATTATTGAATTATGAAAGAGCCTAAAAAAAGGCATCAAATAATGTATTCACTTTCATCCTAGCTGAATTATTGTACCACCTGCAAATTTACCAAGTTGTGAAGCTGAAAACAAGTTTGTTGTACTTCATTTAAGCAGAAGTTATATTTTGCAAGGTTTCACTTGGTATAAATTTAGAATTGTGACTCCTCCTTTATCATCAAGTCTTTCCTCTTTTTTCCTTCTTTTTCCACCTTAAAAGAAAAAAATGTCAATATTCTCCATGCTAAAATGCAATGCATAAATCTTTTGAAATTGGCCCTATGAATTGCCAAATAAGTTGTTCTATAGATAGTGTTCATCCCGGTCATTGTTAATTCCATTTTTTTTTTTTAATGAGCAGTGGCAAAAATACTGTTTTTTTTTTTTAATGAGCAGTGGCAAAAATACAAAATATGCATGGAATTGAAAAGAAATGAAATCAATATAAAAACCTAGCCTAACCTATACTAATGGGCATTGGGAGGGGGGGCAGCTGCCCCCCCCCTAGACCTTCAAATTTACATTAGATATGGCTGAAAAAGCATGATGGTTGGCAAAGCAGTTGATAAAAGGCCCTCCATCACACTATTGACTGCCCCCCCCCCTAGATAATATGCTGCCTACGCCCATGCCTATACTATATACTCTGTATGTATATGTATATTTATAGCAATATTTTTGCCACTGTTGTATTAATATTTTGCATTTCCACCACTGCTCAGTAAAAAAAGAATGGAATTAACAATGACTGGGATGAATGCTATCTCCAGAACAACTCATTTGGCAATTCATAGCAGCAATTTAAAAGATTTACATATTGTGTTTTAGCATGGAGAATATTGTTATTTTTTTCTTTTAAGCTGGAAAAACAAGGATTTTTAGAGGAAAGACTTGATGATAAAGGTTCTCCCCTTGTATAATATGTTAACTAGGATCATTATACATATTTTAAAGTAAGAATAGTTTTCTTAACATGTCTCTTTATCAGGAGTCACAATTCTAAATTTATATCTTTCACTTTTATTACACACAGATTTTGAAGGTCATCAATAGTCAGGACCCTCTAGAAAGAGAAGGAGTAGATGTAGGTACTTCAAAATAACTTCCCAGGACTAAGTTTAGCCTGTAGAACCATCCCTGAAAGTTTCATTTTCCTAACCTAACCCCTTTCTAAGATAGCCAAAAGTAGTTAAAGTAGAATTTTACCAAAAGATATTGAGAGGTATAGTCACTTTATTTGTAAGTCAATAATATGAACTGCAAAAAATTTACCAAGAAAAGTATATCAAGGCTGCATGCAAAATCTGTGGCCTACAATTAGCCTATTCTGCATGTTATGAAGCAAGAATTGTTTTCTTAACATGTTTCCTTCTCTACAGATCTTTCTCCAGGCATATACCTTGTTTGGTAAATATTTACCAAATCATATTATTGAGTTACAACTAAAGTGAATATACCACTTGATGCCTTTTTTTATGCTCTTAAAAATAGGCCTATAATATTCAATTTTGTTGGAAATGAATTTTAGCCCCCACCCCTATGTATACCAATTCAGGGTATATATTTGCACATTGGGGGTGCTGGTGTAATTTCATTTATTATTTAAATGGGAGGTAAGTTTAAACTTCCCCCCACCCCCGAATTGGCAAATATAGGTAAAGTTCTACCAAATCATATTATTGAGTTAGGACTAAAGTGAATACACCATTCAATGCCTTTTTTTATGCTGATTACAAATATAAGGCCCGTTTTTTAGCACTAAGATCTTATATCTTTCTGCAAAGATTATCATTTTTTAACTCATCTTTGTTCTAAGATCTTACACCTCACTGATGTTAGCAAAAAGTGTGAAGACCGCCACTGTTTTGCTATATAGAACAATGATGAGAGAACTTTGATGATCTACTCATCATTGTTCTCAGACCACTGATCAGAGCAGAATGATTACCTTAAATTACCTTAAATTGCACTAGCCAGCGATAAGGACGAATCCTGTAGACGCCGGTCAATGATGATGGTGGCTCAGCTCATCGGGCGCATCCCAAACTGTGCGCCATGGCTTGCTGCACCAATCTCTGTCAACAGCTGACTTGAAGGCTTCAGTATTAGGGGACATGACTGCATTCTGGCTAAGGGAATTCCATAAGCCAACCACATGGTTGGAGAAAAATTTGTTTCGCAGCCTGGTATTAGCGCGTTTCCGGTAGAGCTTTAGGGGTGCCCTCTTGTTCTTGACGAACTATCTAACTGGAATAAGTCAGGGATGATATCGTGGTTGCAGATCAATTTGAATGTCATCAATACATCTCCTCGCTTACGTCGGTATGTGAGAGATGGTATTTTGAGCCTCTGGAGTCTGGTAGAACATGGCAAATTTTTAAAACCCCTTATGCATTTCGTTGCTCTCCGCTGCACCAATTCCAGAATCGATTGGTCAAGCTTGTTAACTGGCGTGGCAATGGACATCCCAAATTCTAATTTTGGTCGGATCAGGCCCTTTAGGAGCTTAGTAATCACTGCTGGAGATCTACTGCAGAACATTCTCTTTATTATACCAAAAGTTTGGTTGGCTTTGGCTACTGCAGACTGCGTGTGTAAGTTGAATTTGAGCTTGTTATCAACCAAAACTCCCAGATCTTTTTCGCAGTGACTGGTTGTAAGTGGCTGTTTAGAACCACCATTGGATTCCATAAAATACTGGCTGAGAGGGTTGTTTTCTCCAATGTGTATGACCTTGCATTTCTGGATATTAAATTCTAGTCGCCAGGTTTTTGCCCACGTTGAGAGTGCGTCGAGATCTGCTTGGATGTCTTTGGTACTTTGGGGGTCATAAATCGGACCGATTATTTTAGAATTATCAGCATATAAGCATATCTTATTCTTTATGATTGAAGATGCATCATTAATATAGATGTTGAATAGAGTTGGGCCCAAAACTGTGCCTTGGGGTACTCTGCTTTCTACATCTGCTGATTCTGAGAAGAAAATTGATCCACCATCCCCAAATACTCTTACCACCTGCTTCCTGTTGGTAAGAAATTGCATCGTCTAATTTATGACTTCATCGTGGAGGCCTATTGCGTGGAGTTTAGAATTTAGCCTCCTATGACATACTTTATCAAACGCTTTCGCTAAGTCTAATAATATCATATCAACTGGGGATCCCGTGTCCATAAGTTCTGTGACATGCTCGTAAGCATCAATGAGGTTAGTATCAACTGATCGACTGGGGCGGAAGCCATGCTGGCTAGGAGATAGTAGCTTGTTCACATTTAGGTGTTCAATAATGGCTGAATTAACTATGCCTTCAAGAAGTTTTCCCACTCCCGAGGTGAGACTAACTGGTCGATAGTTGCTGGCTTCATCTCTGCTGCTTCCTTTATGAACAGGTGTAATGTAAGCTTCCTTCCAGTCTTGTGGAATAGATTTAGTATTTAGGGACTTTTGGAATAGTAGGGTGAGAGGATGTGATAGTACTGCATACGTCTCCTTTAAGAGCCAAGGGGGCACTCTGTCAGATCTTGTTGATTTATTTGGGTTAATCTTCTTTAGTCGAGTCTCTACATCTACTTTAGTAATATTAATGGGCGGCATACTTTTTTGAATTTCGTACTGTGGGGGGTCTGGAAGTGGGGCATTATCTGCAACTGTGAATACTGAAATAAACTGCTTATTTAATGCATTAGCTATCTCCCTTGGGTCGCAGATTTTAGATCCGTCTTGTACAAGTTGAGTGACAGAATGCCTTCCAGGCTTACCTGATGACACATACCTCCAAAATTTCTTAGGGTTAGTTTTTGTTGCAGCTGCCACTGATTCCTCATACTTCTCGGTGATATTTCTGGAGAGACTTCTAAGCTGGTTACGCGCCTGCTTATATTTTGTGTAATAGTCAGCCTGGTTTTGATTCTTTGTGTACAGCTTCCAGTATTTCTTTTTTCTGTTCTTAGCCATTTTTATTTCTTTTGTAATATACGGGAGGGTTTTTGGTTTCCTTTTCCATTTTGTAGAAGAGTGATTTTCAATAGCCTTCAGTAATATTCTTTTTGTAGTTCTCCATGACTCTTCCACATCTGTATTCTCAATGAAAGACCAATCACATTGAGTCAGTTCCTGACGAATTAGACTGTAATCAGTGTACACGTGTTTTGTAAATTCTAGTCTTTGGGGATACAGTCTAAAACTGCAACTTATGATAATGTGGTCACTAGCTCCAAATGGTGGTAGGGGCTCGATGCTTATTATAGACTCTTGGTCTTTTGCTAGTAGTAGATCAAGTAGCGAAGGGTTCTGGCTATTTCTATATCTTGTCGGGAAGTTAACTGCCTGGTACAAAGAATAATTAAATAGGCACTCCAGGAATGGTCTTATTAAACTATTTTCAGAAAAACCAAATCCGTTGACCCATTGAATATTTGGGAGATTGAAATCACCAACAATAATTATGTTTCCTCATAGCTTCATTTTAATATCAATTGAAGTACTCATAGCAAGTAAAGAGGATTCAAGGCTAGAAGAACTGGGGCTTCTATACATGCAACCAATGTAAAATGGCCCACAAGGCAGGAGGACAGATATCCACACTTGTTCAATATATGGTTCATAATCTGAATTAATATCTATGCTTCCTACCTTCAGAGAGCTTCGGATGTACACGGCTATTCCTCTTCCTCCTTCTCTAGATAAGTTGGTGACCAAGGTATAGTCGGGTATCTGGATCTGGGTATCTCCAAGAGGAGTGTTGGTCCATTTAGGTTTAATCTCGCAGAAAGCGTAAACGTCTGCTTTTTCCGTCGAAACAGCATATTTTATCTCATGGAGCTTTGACGTTAAACAATCTACGTTACTGAAGACAACTTTCAGACCATTGTTCATCCAATGCGTGCAACTTTTATTCGGGCTATTATCCAGATCATTACATTCCCCAGACTCTATGCTGCTGTGGTTTGAAACGTCACTCATGAAAACAGTCTGCTCGGAAAGAATACAGCTTACTGATCTTGCACTGCAAAAAAGAATCACTTGATTCATCAATAGTACTAATTTCATCATGAGAAGACACAGGGCTATTTACGCTACTATATATATTTCTTTGAGAATCTTCTAGTTCATTTCTATTGCAGCTGGTGCTGCAGAGGTGGGCACGTTTTTTGGAACAATTCTGTTGCCTTGAATGACTAGGTTTTCTTCACCATTAGCTTGTCTCACATGAAGTACTTCATATAGCTTTGTCCTCTTTATACAGTCGGCTTTTGAAAAATCATTTCTAAATTGAATTTGGCCAGTTCCTTTTCTCTCATATGACTTTTGCAGGATCACTTTCTTAATTTTTAATTCATCAACCAAAAAAAATTATGGGGCTTGCCTTATGCAAATCATTTTCATTCCTGGAGTTATTGGGACTGACGAGGCGGCAAACATTTTTTACAGCTATCCGTTGTAGGCCGTATTCGTTACATAAGAAGTCACGAATGAATGTCTCATCATTGGGTTGCAGCAATATTCCGAATGCTAGCATATTTAATTTGTGTCTTTGTTTATCTCTATCTTCAGCGATCAATTTTTTCACGTGGCTCTCGAGTTGCTGGTTCATTTCATCTTTAAGAGATTCTACTTGAGATTTGATTAGCTTTTGTAACAGATCAGGATTACTAGCAGCCCCTGGGGCTTCTTCAAGCGAAGTAATACAAGTCTCCACATCCTTGAACTTGGCATCAATGTCTTTCTTGAACTCTTCTTTAAATTCACTAAATGACTGTTTAACTGCATTCTTGATTTTAATATCTAGGTCCTGTACAGCAGTTATTGCAGGTTCAAGTGGTTCAAGCGTTTTTTTAACTATGGCTTGTATTTCAGCTGCATTAGCGCAACTATTGGCGTTACCCTTACAAACAGGACACTTCCATTTGCAACCTTATCTCCTTGTCATTTTTGTCAGAAGATTATACTTGGGTTTGCTAATTTCAAGGCAATCAATGCAAAGCCATTGTTTACAAATGTCGCAGTTCATTGCACTAGATTCTTCATCCAGACTCTCATCACAAGCAGCGCAAATGTCTTTGCCTTTTCTTGGGCTTTTTCAAAGCCTTTTTGGTGGCATTCTGCAACTTTGCAACTTTCAGGCACTGATATCAAGGCGACACCAAATAAAACGCAACTCAGGTAACAGGTAATAGAACGCAACTTGGATAACAGAATGCAACCAGGAACACGAGAATGCAGCGCCGCTAGGTAGCGTTAGTGTAAAGTCCAAACTTTAGGATAAATTATTGACAAAAATCAAAATAAACTTGACACAATTTGCTGCAAATGATTTGCTCTTGGACAAATAACTCTCAGCAGATACCACTAGAGCACTTGCCACAGGTACTTTCGCCTCTTCTGCTAGCTTTTCCTCTCCTGGTGCTCAAATGAAAGTATTATGTCTTGTCGATGCTCAGAATGCTAAATTTATTGCCTTGACACTTTTCGCGGTAGACAGAATGTGGGAAGTGCAATACTCAAATCACCTATTCCCAGCAGTTTAAGGATCAAAATCCCGCTGGTACGGCCTCTTGTTTGTTTGCTATTGCTCCCTTCTGCACAAATTATCCACCAAAAATACGCAAAAATGGACGAGCCAACGTAATCAATGGTGTTTTTAGTATTTAGCGTTTGGCAACTGCCCTCTATTGCTGGCTGCAAATTCGGAAGAAGGACACTGAATTCAGCTAGGCCTTATTTACAAACAAACAAACAGCTGTTTATTAGCAGACAAAGGACAAGTCCCTTGGGAATAGAAAATAAAAATTTTCTAACATAAAAATGCAGGTAAATAAAATGAGGCACCAGGAAAAACCTATTAAAATGAAACTTAACTTAATATCAAATATAAGCAGATATGGTAAAATATGGGTAGAAATAAATGTTCTTTCTCACAAATTTGGTCAACAATCCTTTATTCACTTTCACACCTCCCAGTTGCTGTTGTAGTTGACAACATTTGCACAAAAACAACCAAAGATGTAAGATCTTTGCTCAAAGATTTCGCTTTTAAGCGTTTTCTGACAAAAGATATAAGATCTTAGCACATTGATGAGTGAAAAAACAGGCCTATAATAATCATTTCTATCGGAAATGAATTTCAGCCCCCCCTATATATGCCAATTCAGGGTTAGGTTAGTTCTATATAGGGGGGCTGAAATTCATTTCCAATAGAAATGATTAGGCTATTATATTCATAATCAGCATAAAAAAAGCATCAAATGGTGTATTCACTTTATTCCCAACTCAATAATATGATTTGGTAGAACTTTACCCAAATATATACCCTGAATTGGTACAGGCCTATATAGCCTAGGGGTGGGGGCTAGAATTCATTTCTGACAAAAATGATTAAAGAGCACAAAAAAAAGCCATTGAGTGGTATATTCACTTTAGTTGTAACTCAATAGTATGATTTTTTAAATATTTAACCCTTGTTTTCTTAACATATTTGGTTCTGAACAGCACCTAATCTAGACCTTTACCAAATAAACAAAGAGGCTAGCCTATTTACAATGCAACAGCTATTGCATAGCTCTATAAATGGTCTTAACATAGTGCTATTTGCTGCTGTGTCCAAATATAGTACTTACTGCAGTTTTATTAACTCAGACTATTTGCTTATATATCTTCAAATGAATTCTATGGAAATTTTGGGCTGATATCCTAGTTGAAATATACTGTTTCTTCCTTAGAATTAATAGTCAGAAATTACAATTCTCGACATCTATAAAAACGTGAAAGAATTTGCCTAGATACTAGATAAGACGTCTAACATAGCTGTTTAATCAAAGTAGATTGAATAGACGTCAAAACATTTAGCTATCTATCAAACTAGAGCTGCACTTTTTATGTAGCATTAATTTCAACAACGATTTTCCAAGATAAACTAAATCAAAATCATGATATTACAACAAGCTTAAAACGAGCAGACATAAGTCATAGTTAATGAGCAGAACTTACTAAAATGAACAAAATTAAATTGAATACTTTAACTTAAAACTAACAAAAAACCATAGATACGAGTTGTGGTCGGGATTATACTTCTTGAATTAATATTTCCAGGAAATCGGTGTCAGAATCGTCCGGAAAAGCATTCATGAGAAGTATTACTTTGAAAAATAAGCGTACTAATATTGGGTTGAAATTAAAAAAAAAAATCATTCCGAAAGCTTTTAAAAAAGTATTTTTCTGCTAACATGAAGATGTAAAAGATTTTAAGACTAAAACTAAAAGCATATAGGGGAAAGGGAATTATAAAATTAACAGGCACCCTGAAATAGTTATGAAATGTGTCATAAATTAATTAGTTTTTAAAATTTTCTTTTAATAGTTTTTTTTAGTTTTTTAAAACACATGTGTTTCTAAAGCTTTATTTACCCATTCCAATAATTAAAAAGAAGCAGCAATGCTGTAATATGAACTATGGAAACGACTTTCCTTACAAAGGAGATCACACATTTTTTTTTTCTCGCAAACATTTTTAATGCATAGACTGAAGAGCATTTTCAGTTTGAACAGCATAAACATACCATCGATGTTATATAATTATAATCAGTTACTTGCATATTTTTAAGCTTTTAATGCACATTTTAAGCATTGAATCAATTAAATATTAAACGCAGGTTTAAACATCCTTATCAGATTTGTGCCAACTTATATTTTGCTTCATAAATTTGGGTTTTCTAAGACAAGCTGAAATTACAACTTTTTAAAAAATTAAGGCTACTCCTTTGCAATTCTAAGTCATGCTGAATGCGCGATGTCTGCTTTTATTGATCAGTTTCTTTTTTAATCTGGATTTTTGATTTCCAGAAACTCTAAAACTGATTCAGTTTTAAACTTACAGCTTTCAACAACCAGCGTACTTAAGTATGTAAGGGCAATCATTGTAAGTCTTCCTCATACAATTGTGTTAATAAGTGCCAGTGTTTTAATTCTTATTTTGATGATTGATTGAATCATAGATTGAAGGAATTTGTACAATCTATTACTCAACTTTTTGCTATTAGGTGTTGTTGGAGAATAGCACAGTAAAATAGAGTTACCATTTTTACGAGCAGCAGTTGCCGAGCATCTTAAAATACTAGCTGCCTATATTGATAGGCGAAGTTAAAGAGATAAATTTTCATAGACACCCGTTTACGAATTGTTAACCCCTATTTTTCTTTATCATGGCAACGTAGACTTCTGTCGAGTCTCCCTTGGACTTTTGTGGGTATACCTGGAACACTTTGGGAATCACTGCGTTAACTAGATCACATACATTTTGAATTCTCATGAATTTAGAATATTGGTTCTTGGCGAGAGAAGGGGGGAGGAAATAAGGCAGAAGATCAAGGGATATTTGTTACCAGTTTTCTTTAACCACTATTGTTAATCTATACTTTCGTAGCAAAACAATTTTTGCAATAAGTGATCCCATATTGGGCGTGCTGTGGAACGTACGCAAGCCCAAAAATCCAAAAGTTTACTGGATTTACCTTTAGTTCTTTCATCTAATTATTAAATAAATTTGTTATTATTATTCTCGCGACCTGCTTCCCCCCAATCCCAAAACATTCAGTTTGTGTAACTGGGTATACCTATCATGCCATTTACATTACTTTATTGGTTTCCCTGAGCATCAAAACTATCAATCAGTATTCCTGATTTTAGATACTTCGGAACGATTGGGCACTGAATCTAACTTTAGCAAGCCGACTTTAGCTATATATAAGCCCAAAGCAGAAACTAAATAACCGACTTAGGCTTTATCGTGACCTCTGCGTTCCTTCCTAATTGTGAGTCACAATTTTAATTTTTATGTAAATCATGCGTTATTTTTCTTTGGATTGATTGAAAATCAAACTTGGAACGATCAATGCAAAATATAATGTTATCGAGCAAAAATTTCAAAATAATGCAAAGTTGCGATCTCCAAGAAGCACAATTAATAAGGTGCAAATGTCATAAATCATTTTAAGCTTCTGTTAAAAGTTTACGGCATTTTTTTTTGGCAGGGTGGCGTAAAACCCATCTTAAAGTGTTTTGGTGGAATTTTGACAAATACTGAAAAAATAGAATTATCAATTTTACAGGCTCATGCAAGTATAGTGTTTTTTTTTTTTTTTTTTTTTTTTTTTTTTTTTTTATTGCTGCTGAACCTCATAATATTCATTATATTGGAATATAGCAACCTAATGATTAAAAAATTCTAGGCAAGGCTACCGTTAATAGGCATTTAATGTGTCGCAAAAGCTCTTATACTAGAACTCTTTGGGCAAAAATATTTCTCGTATAGAAGTCGCAAAATTTCGTCGCTCATGCTACAAACCCTTGGGGAGAATTAGCGTTTCTTCAAAGCTACCAGAGTAAACGCAGTGACGCTGATTAAGGAAAGAGTAAAGTGTCTCCCTTGTATTGTCCCCCTCCATCAGTGACTTCGTAATAGAACGGGTGGCAGTAGAAACTTGGCTTCGTAACACTTCTCTCTACCAGCCATCCCTCAACCATCAGCTTTTTAGCAGAAGGTTAGGCACGCTGTGTTCTATTTAAACTGAAATCAAGCAAAAGTACTCAATCAAACAGTTCGTGGTAAAATAAAAATGTAGGTAAGGAGCGACTCGGGCTTATAGTAACCGAAAATCTAAAACATTTTTATAACAGTTAACACATCAAAATAATGGAATTTTTATGCTGATTCCAAATATATAATAAAATTCATTACGTTTAAAGTTATCCATAAAAATATAAAAGCCTGAGAAAATATGCTTTATTTTTGAGATGGAAGGGGAAAACACCCCCAAGAACGTAAGTGATCTTGATGAAAATTAAACATCATGGTTGCAGCGGCAGCTGCAACCTAGTAAAGAGCGAACAACGGCCCACAGTAACCAAAAAGTAGAAAACGCTTTTAGAAAAAACTGCCTGGTGAAAAAAATTCCATCTGGCACTGATTCAGGAATGGTAACTATCATTTCAGTTCGTATTAATAATAAAAGGTTATTGAAAAAAGAAATTTATAGTTATTTCGAAAAAAAGCCTGAAACCCCTCGAAGATGGTGTCAGATCAAAATAAAAAGTGTACCATTGGAATCAGCATAGTCAAAAACCTTATTCAGGGAAATTACAGTCCCCAACCTTGAAAAACAAGAAAACTCATTTTTTGTATGGGCAGCACTGATCTGTCTCCCTTTTTTTCTTTTTTTTTCCAGGGCTCGCGGTTTACCAGAACATCATAGAGAAAGCATCTCTCTTTTTTTTTACAAATTCCACCATCTGCAAGTGCTATATGGCACAAAAATGGCACATTGTGTGCCGTTTCTCAAGGGGTGGGGCTAGCGGGCTACAAAATCATTGTAAACAGATGTTTAATAGCTCACATTAAAGCTGTTTCTCATATCTACGTTGTATTTATAAATTCCACCACCAACAACTTCCCGATAGCACTAAAAATGGCACTATTGATGCCATGTCTCGAGTGGAAAAGCTAGGGGCTAGTGGGCTGCCAGAACTTCTTAGAGAGATGTTTAATGGCTGATTTGAAAGCTATTGCTCATATCTACGTGATTTAAATAAGTTTTGCCATTCATAAGTTCCAAATGGTACAAAAAACGGCACCTTTTGGGCCGCTTCTTAAGTTGAAAAGCTTCGAGGTATAAAACGGTACCATTCTAATAATTATGTTCCAAAATCCTTAACTGGAGATTTACAAGGGACCCTTTTCATATGCCCCCCCTCCCAGCCCCCTTATTAAGTCTAATTAGTCCGTTGGGAGAATTTACTATAAACTCTTTAATACAGTCAGAATCAAAAGTCAAAAACCATGTTTCGGAAAAAAAATGCCTAGTGGAAACAAATTGCCATCTGACACTGATTGGGGAATGGTGACTATTATTTTGGTTCGTCTGAAAAGTAAAATTTTATGGCGAGAAAAAATTTATGATGATTTCGAAAAAAGCCCGAAACCCCTTGAAAATGGCGTTTTATCGAAATGAAAAGTGTACCATTAGAATCACCATGGTTGGAAACATAATGCAGAGAAATTACGGCCCCCCTCCTTGAACAACAAAGAAAATGACTTTTTCCTTGTTGCAGCACTGATGCGTCTCCCGTTTTTTCTTTTTTTTTATATTTTTCTATTAGGGCTAGGGGGTGACCAGAACATCATAGAGAGATGTATAATAGATCATTCGAACAGAAATTAAATTTTCTAGTGTCATTTTTAGGTGACCAAAATGATTGGAGGGCAACTAGCCCCCCCCCCCCCCCCCCGAAGGTATCCTCCCCCCCAAAGTCATCCAATCACAATTTTGAGATAGTCTTTTTGTTCAACATAGTTCAAAGGTCAAATATCTGTGGTTTTGGTGATGATACGACCCTCCATAGTCCCTGGAGAAAGGGCTGCACACTGTTTCGGTATCGGGCGTATTTATATCACGCATATCGGTGTGAGCGTATTGTTATTGGGCGTAAGTTTTCAAGTAATTGTACGGTTACTACTAAAGACTAAGAAATCTAACTCAGAAAAGCCCGAAATAGTAATTTACATATCCCAAATCATAAGTTTCAGACAGCATTCACCTACGAAATACTAAGAAACCTTAGCTCAGAAAAGTCTGAAATAGCCAACTACTCATCCCAAACTCGAAGTTTCAGACAACAAACACCTATGAGTGACTAAGAATCCTAGCTCTGAAAAGTCCAAAAAGCAAACTATACCTCCCAAATCATAATTTTCTGAAAGGACACACCTATGAAAGGCTAAGAAATCTAGCTCAGAAAAGTCAAAAATAGCAAATTAACCATCCCAAATCATAGGTTTCAGTCAACACACACCTACGAATGGCTAAGACATCCTGCTCAGAAAAGTCAAAAATAGCAGCCCACACATCCCAAATCATAGGTTTCAGACACCACACACCTACGAAAGACTAAGAAATCTGGTTATGAAAAGTCAGAAATAGCAAATTACATATGCCAAATCATAGAGTTTCGGACAACACTCACCTATGTGTGTATGTGTGTGTGTGTTTGTGTGTGTTTGTTTATGTGTGTATTTGTCTATTTGTCTGTGTGGCTGGGTGGTTGGGTGTTTCTGTGTGTGTCTTTGTGTGTGTGTTTGTTTGTGTGTTTCTTTGTGGGACTTTTTGGGTGTGTGTGTGTGTGTGTGTGTTTGTTTGTTTTTATGTATGTTTGTTTGTATCTATGTGTGTGTGTATGTGTGTATGTACATATGTATATGTATATAAGTGTTTGTATGTATATGTATATGTATATGTGTGTGTGTATATGTGTGTGTGTATGTGTGTGTGTGTGTGTGTGTGTGTGTGTGTGTGTGTGTGTGTGTGTGTGTGTGTGTGTGTGTGTGTGTGTGTGTGTGTGTGTGTGTGTGTGTGTGTGTGTGTGTGTGTGTGTGTGTGTGTGTGTGTGTGTGTGTGTGTGTGTGTGTGTGTGTGTGTGTGTGTGTGTGTGTGTGTGTGTGTGTGTGTGTGTGTGTGTGTGTGTGTGTGTGTGTGTGTGTGTGTGTGTGTGTGTGTGTGTGTGTGTGTGTGTGTGTGTGTGTGTGTGTGTGTGTGTGTGTGTGTGTGTTTTTGTGTGTGTGTGTGTTTGTGTGTGTGTGTGTGTGTGTGTGTGGGTTGATGGATGTAGGGGTGGTGAGCTGTGGATGGGGGGGGGGTTGGGGGAGCCCGGCCGCACTGCGCGTTGTCGGGGGACCTTTGGGGGCGAGAGGATGATCTTGGGGGCCAAAGGTGAGCTTTTGGGCTCATGAATGTTTTGTGGGAACCTGTTAGAGCGTTGGAGACCGTTGGGAGGCATTTGGACCCCCGTTGATCCGTGGGGAGCTCAATGGGGCTTTGTGGCGGCCTGGGCGGGGGATTGGGGGTCTGGGTGGACCTGTGGGGCACAGGGAGGGCCTGTGGGTGCCTGGGGGACATTTGGGGACCGGGGGTGGGCCTTTGGGACCCCGTTGGGCCTTGGGGTGCCCGGTGGACCTTTGCGGACCTGGGGAGGGCCTTTGGGGCAGTTGGGGGCCGGTGGAGGGCCTTGGGGACCCTGTTGGGCCTTTGGGAGCTTGATGGGCCTTGGGGGGGCCCGGGGATGGCATTTGGGGGTCTGGGTGGGCCTTTGGGGGCGCCGGTGGCCCTTTGGGAGCTTGGGG
>NC_142812.1:19881637-19909381 GCF_049724085.1 Artemia sp. Qi Xiang Cuo | reverse complement strand
GGAATTCCTATACACGCAAGCAAATAACATGGGAATTCCTATACATGTAAGCAAATAACATGGGAATTCCTATACACGCAAGCAAATAACATGGGAATTCCTATACATGTAAGCAAATAACAAGGGAATTCCTATACACGCAAGCAAATAACATGGGAATTCCTATACACGCAAGCAAATAACATGGGAATTCCTATAAACGCAAGCAAATAACATGGGAATTCCTATACACACAAGAAAATAACATCTGAATTCCTATAAAAGCAATCAAATAACATGGGAATTCCTATACAAGCAAGCAAATAAAAAGGGAATTCCTATGCATGCATGCAAATAACATGGGAATTCCTATACACGCAAGCAAATAACATGGGAATTCCTATACATGCAAGCAAATAACATGAGAATTCCTATACACAAGCAAATAATGTACATATATATATATACATATGTGAGAATTCCTATACATGCAAGCAAATAACAAGGGAATATCTATACCTGCAAGCAAATAACATGGGAATTCCTATACACGCAAGCAAATAACATAACCATTTCTTTTATTCAAATCTCAACCACAAATCAAGTTTTCGTATATTGAACAACCTCTGATTGGCTCATAAAAAATGCCCACGTCAAACGATACATTCATTGTGCAATTCTTATCAAAAACAAAAAGCTTTATATCCCTTTTTTCCAATGAGAGTTAGCTTTAGCAACGACACATTCCTAACAAACTATTCTTGACTAAAGACAATTGTCCAAAAAATCAATCACACTAGGACCGGTATTGCGTACTCGTTCCTCTTTGAATGATGTATTGACCTCTAGATTAGAATTACCTACCAGAAAAACTGGAAGGACATTGTAATAAGCAAATGACCCTGGTAACCCAATTACTTGATAACCTACACACATATCTATGCCTCTGGCGTAAGTTCGTATTTAAGTTTTTATATATAGATGCCTTACTACTGGAGTGTCCTCCTCAAAAACATAATTTCTATCTGGAAATCAACTACACTGAACAAAATGGCTATCTTAAAATTTTGACTGCATGTGTTTGGGGAAATGATGGGTGTGGGGGGGCTAGTTTCCCTCCAATCACTTTCGACTATTAAAAAGGGTACTAGCCCTTCGAATTTCCAAGCGAATGAGCCAGTTTTGAAGTTTCTATGGCAACGCCTTCTATAAAAACCTTATATGCCCCCAGAGCATAACTTATAACCCTTGCCCTAAGGGTTGTGGGGGAGTGTCCTCGTCAAAAACATATTTTCTATCTGGAAATCAACTACGCGGAACAAAATAGCTATCTCAAAATTTTGATTGGATATGTTTGGGGGAACAATGGGCGTGGGAGGGGGGCTAGTTACCCTCCAATCACTTTTGACTATTAAAAAGGGTACTAGAACTCTCAATTTACAATCGAATGAGCCCCTTTTGAAGTATCTACGACGACCCCTTCCATATGAAGTGCCCAGCTCTATAGGAAAAATAAATAGTACATTGTGGCAACATCGTGCTTATTTGCCCTCAGGGCATAACTTAAAACCCTTGCACCGAGGGCTATGGGGGAGTTTTCTCCTCAAAAAAATATTTCTATCTGGAAATCAACTACGCTGAACAAAATGGCTATCTCAAATTTTGATTGGATGTGTTTGGGGAAATGATGGGCGTGGGGGAGGGGCTAGTTGCCCTCCAATCAATTTCGACTATTAAAAAGGGCACTGCAACTCTCAATTTCCAATCGAATGAGCCTTTTTTGAAGTTTCTACGACAAAGGCTTCTATAGAAACCTTATATGCCCCCAGGGCATAACTTAAAACCCTTGCCCTGAGGGCTGTGGGGGAGTGTCCTCCTCAAAAACATATTTTCTATCTGGAAATCAACTACGCTGAACAAAAACGCTATCTCAAAATTTAGTTTGGATGTGTTTTGGGGAATGATGGGTGTGGGGGGGGGGGGCGGGGGGCTAGTTGCGCTCCAATCAATTTCGACTATTAAAAAGGGCACTGGAACTCTCAATTTCCAATGGAATGAGCCCCTTTCGAAGTTTCAACGACGACCCTTCCATATAGTGCCTGCTCTAAAGGAAAAAATAATACATAGTACATTCTGCCAACATTGGATGTGTTCGGGGGAATGATGGGTGTCGGGGGGGGGGGGGAAATAGAAAATCTGTTTTTGAGGAGGACACTCCCTCACAACCCGTAGGGCAAGGGTTTTAAGTTATGCCCTGGGAGCATATAAGGTTTTTATAGAAGCCGTTGTCATAGAAACTTCAAAACTGGCTCATTCGCTTGGAAATTCGAAGGGCTAGTACCCTTTTTAATAGTCGAAAGTGATTGGAGGGCAGCTAGCCCCCCCCCCCAATGAAGTGCCCCATATGAAGTGCCCAGCTCTAAAGGAAAACAAAAATAGTACATTGTGCCAACATCGTTCTTATATGCCCTCAGGGCATGACTTAAAACCCTTGCCCCGAGGGTTGTGGGGGAGTGTCCTCCTAAAAAAACGTATTTTCTATATCGAAATCAACTACGCTGAAAAAAATGGCTATCTCAAAATTTTGATTGGATGTGTTTGGGGAAATGATGGGCGTGTGGGGGGGGGGGGGCTAGTTGCCCTCCAATCAATTTCGACTATTAAAAAGGGCACTGGAACTCTCAATTTCCAATCGAATGAGCCCCTTTTGAACTTTCAACGACGACCCTTTCCACATGAAGTGCCCTGGTCTAAAGGAAAAAAAAACATAGTATAGTTTACCAACATCGTTCTTATATACCCTCGGGGTATAACTTAAAACCCCTTGCCTCGAGGGTTGTGGGGGATTGTCCTCCTCAAAAACATATTTTCTATATGGAAATCAACTACGCTGAACAAAATGGCCATCTCAAAATTTTGATTGGATGTGTTTGGGGGAATGATGGGTGTGGAAGGGGGGGGGGGCTAGTTGCCCTCCAATTACTTTCGACTATTAAAAAGGGACTAGCCCTTTGAATATCCAATCGAATGAGCTTTTTTGAAGTTTCTACGACAAAACCTTCTTTAAAAACCTTATATGCCCCCAGAGTATAACTTAAAACCCTTGCCCTGAGGGCTGTGGGGGAGTGTCGTCCTCAAAAACATATTTTCTATTTGGAAATCAACAACGCTGAACAAAATGGCTATCTCAAAATTTTGATTGGATGTATTTGGGGAAATGATGGTTGTGGGGGGGCTAGTTGCCTTCCAATCACTTTCGACTATTAAAAAGGGTACTAGCCCTTCGAATTTCCAAGTGAATGGGCCAGTTTGGAAGTTTCTATGACAACACCTTCTACAAAAACCTTATATGCCGCCCAGGGCATAACTTAAAATCCTTGCCCTGAGGGTTATGGGGGAGTGTCCTCCTCAAAAACATATTTTCTATCTGGAAATCAACTACGTTGAACAAAATGGCTATCTCAAAATTTTGATTGGATGTGTTTGGGAGAATTACAGGCATGGGGCGGGGGCTAGTTACCCTCCAATCACTTTCGACTATTAAAAAGGGCACTAGAACTCTCAATTTCCAATCGAATGAGCCCCTTTTGAAGTTTCTACGACGACCCCTTCCATATGAAATGCCCAGCTCTAAATGAAAAAAATCAATAAATAGTACATTGTGCCAACATCGTTTTTATATGCCCTCGGGGCATAACTTAAAACCCTTGCCCCGAGAGTTGTGGGGAAGTTTCCTCCTCAAAAACATATTTTCTATATGGAAATCAACTACGCTGAACAAAATGGCTATCTCAAAATTTTGATTGGATGTGTTTGGGGAAATGATGTGCGTGGGGGGGGGCTAGTTGCCCTCCAATCACTTTTGACTATTAAAAAGGGGACTAGCCCTTTGAACTTCCAAGCGAATGAGCCAGTTTTGAAGTTTCTATGGCAAGGCCTTCTATAAAAACCTTATATACTCCCAGGGCATAACTTAAAACCCTTGCCCTGAGGGTTGTGGGGGAGTGTCCTCCTCATAAACGCATTTTCTATCTGGAAATCAACTACGCTGAACAAAATGGCTATCTCAAAATTTGGATTGGATGTGTTCGGGGGAATGATGGGTTTAGGGGGGGGCAATTTACCCTCCAATCACTTTCGACTGTTAGAAAGGGCACTTGAACTCTCAATTTCCAATCGAATGAGCCCCTTTTGAAGTTTCTACGACGACCCCTTCCATATGAAATGAAAAAAATTGAATGAAAAAAATATGAATGAAAAATGAAATGAAAAAGCTCTAAAGGAAAAAAATTAACAAATAGTACATTGTGGCAACATCGTTCTTATATGCCCTCAGGGCATAACTTAAAACCCTTGCCCCGAGGGTTTTGGGGGAGTGTCCTCCTAAAAAAAATATTTTCTATCTGGAAATCAACTACGCTGAACAAAATGGCTATCTCAAAATTTTGATTGGATGTGTTCGGGGAAATGATGGGCGTGGGGGGGGGGGCTAGTTGCCCTCCAATCACTTTTGACTATTAAAAAGGGCACTAGCCACTCCAATTTTCAATCGAATGAGCCCTTTTCGAAGTTTCTACGACAACTCCTTCGATACGAATTGCCTGGCTGAAGAAAAAAAAAACAACACATTGTGCCCACATCGTTCTTTACTTAGGTAGCGCTAGCCTGCTGCCTATTATTATGGTCACTGATATATTCAGTGACCAGTTTTTATCATTGTGTATCAGCTATAATAAAGGATGGACAGTGGGTCATCGTGCAGGGGGGGGGGTATCAAATGCCTGAAAGAGTAGATTATAATGCCAAAATTGTCTAACTCTCCATGAACCTTCACATACATATAGAAGAGGATATGTGTGAGTGAAGGTTATGAATTCATTTCTTATCTATTTTCATTTAGAATAAGCCTATATAAGGTTGCTGTGGTGTTATTCCTCCTTCCTATTTCAGAAAAATATTTCTGACATTCATTTTAATGCTTCGTTTAACTAAACTGATTTGCTTCATAATACAGTGATATATAAGTGCGCATAAGCTATTATGAAAGAGGGGTGGTAAGCCATATTGCAGGTGGGGGATCAGAAGCCTCAAAGATTACATTCTAATCGTTAAATTTCCAAGACTAAAACCAAGCCTAAAACACAGTCACTTTTATTCTATTAATTATTAATCTAAAGCCAAATCCGAAATTGAGATCAGATTGAGGGTTGGGTTGCACGGGGGTTCAGTTAAACGGTAATTCAGTTCAGTTAAACTGATAGTCCAGATTACATTTTCACAGGCCATATTGTTGGGGGGGGGGGGTCAAAGGCCTCAAAGATTACATTTCAATGGTTAAATTTCCGTTAATCAGGTTCAGTTAAACGGGGGCTGAGTTGCACAAGGGTTCAGTTGCACGGGGTTCAGTTAAACAAGGATTCAGCTTCCCGGGGGTTGAGTTGCATGAGGGTTCAGTCAAATGAGGTTGAGCTGAATGGGGGTTCAGTCGGTTGAGGTATCAATTGCACGAACTTCAGTTACACGAGGGTTGAGCTGCCCGGAGTTTGAGCTATACAGGGGTTAAATTGAACGAGGATTCAGTTGCACAAAGGGTTCAGCTGCAAGAGGGTTCAACTACATGTGTTCAGTTACACGAGGGTTCAGTTGGCTCCATAGCATCTATATGTTTTACTAATTACAGCCGAAAGAGGTCTCGACCTAAAAGTTATTCTCGTGTTATCTTCGTTGCAATTTTGTTTTCATTTTGTTCACCACCACCAACGCAATAGCTCACCTTCTCACCATGGTTTACATAATTATATCTCAATTGGATTATTTAAAGATATCAAAATTCCATTTCTTAGTATTTTGGTTTACATTACCATGAGTCGCTTTTTACTTACACGTCGTTACCATGAACTGTTTGATATGGGTAACATATCCAACCCCTAATAATTCGAGGGTGTGAAAAACTATAAAATCAGCTGGGAAAAACTCTCGAAATAAGTGAAAATGTCAGGAATACATATTTGATTAAACAGTCACGGTATTTGTATAAACAGAGGATTGGAAGCAATTGAGAAAATTATTTCCCAGATTTGTTAACTCATACCAATGGCCTTGCTAGCATGGGCTATAAATCATTCGGGGTTTTGTCTCGGCTCATTTGCTTAAAGAATAGTTGCCCACATCAAAGAACATGAGAATGTTTCGCCCCTGTTAATCTTGCAGAATTTTGAGAAACTACGACAGATTTAAAGCGAAGAAATGCACTAGATTTAGATAGACTTTCGTCTAGCCTTTTAAGAGACACCTGTTTACATATTTTATATTTATACACGTCTGCATTGATTTCTCCCGCTAGAGGGCAGAACGCAATGTATAAGATAGATGATTAAACAATGTTAATAATTACCGATCGATTGCAATAATTGCATCACCTTTGAAGCCTTAGAAAAGATTTTACGAAAATACTAATTATAATTTAGATAAAAATCAAAGTTTTATTATGAGCCTATTTGAATTTGGATCAGGTTATTTTTTATTTAACCAGGAGTGGTAGCCTTCGTGCTAAATAATGATAATTCATTGTATCAGAGCCGTATTTAGGGGGGGGAATTGAACCCCTTTCGAAATTTTTATCCGACTCGTACAAAAGTAACAAAAACACATGTAAACAAAATCTGTTGTATTTTCTAAAGTGTTTTTGCATCCCCCTCCCCCGAACGAAAATCCTGGATATAGACCTGCCTTAGATACTAAGTATCATATGGCCAGTTATTTTTAAAAATAATTCTGATAAAATTTTTATCCTCAAAACCCCCTTGTCGGGTAGTATGCCAGAATTTAATTTCGATGTTTAGCTAAATTTTGAGATGGGAGGAGTGCAAATAAAAAAAAACATAACATAGATATACCTATTTAAAAAAACAACAACGAAATATTCATGGTATATAGTGAAACTTTTAAGACTTCGGGAGGTTGGGAGCTAGTGTTACAACAACGCCTCCTGACCCCTCTTCTCCAGCTGGAAACTGGGCTGGCGTAATCTGTCTTGGGGGAATAACTCAATCAGCGAAAGCGTTTAGTAGATCTAATTGATTGAGAGACAAGAGGTTTAACCTGAGATTTCACAGGTAATTTTAGCAATTTTCATTATTTAAGTAGATAATTAAGTAGATTTAATTAAAATTTTAAATAAATTTACAAAGGTTAATTACATTAAAACTTACTTTTGAAATCAGTCAAGCTGTGTAGTTACTGCTATTTCAATATTACATTTTTCAAAAACTCGTTTTCAAAATGGACTATAAAGAAGAAACAATTATTTTCGCGAGAATCTATGAATAAAAGTAAAATGGAGAGGTGCAAAACGGACTGGCTATCACAGAACATAGATTGTGAAATATTAGAGTATATCTTGGGGGAAAAGTTAGAAAGTAACCTAGGAATAGTATCGAAAATGTTAAAAGCTTAGTAAGAGAGATAAGTTTTTTTTAAGAAGTTTTTAAGCGAAAGATCCTACGAGAATAAGAGGAAAGTAAGGGAGACCACTAGTAAAATTGTATAAGATATGGAAGATGCACCTAGACGGTGGTAATCATTATTACATTATGACATTGGGAGGAAGTAATCAGCCTGGGCTTGGCCCAATCAAAGATAGAAAAAAGGTGACTCAATTAGCGAAAAGGAAAGTGTTAACACAGACGGGTAGAA
Source organism: Artemia sp. Qi Xiang Cuo (assembly GCF_049724085.1). NCBI lineage: Eukaryota > Metazoa > Arthropoda > Branchiopoda > Anostraca > Artemiidae > Artemia > Artemia sp. Qi Xiang Cuo. Next base: position 19,901,707 of record NC_142812.1, on the reverse strand, counting down.
CATTTTGAGAACATGTTAATTTGTGGTAAAGTCGAGCGGATTGCCACAAAAGAACCAAATCTTTTTTGACAGTTTGCAAGTGAATGTTGCAATTGATGTATTTGAGGAGAGGAGTCAAAACTGCTTTAAAGTATTTGAAAAATATTAAGGATTCAGGTGCAAATGACATGATAAGTGAGTTTTTTAATATAAGAAGGCTGTTAAGTTAGAGATAACTGAAGTTTTTAAAGTAACTTTTGAAAAGAGAAGTGTTTTTGACTTAGGAAATAAGGTGTTTCAGTCTAGACTTGTTAAAGTTTCAGAAACGCATATGCCAATATTAGGTCGAAGATCAAGACACTTAAAAAACAAACACCTGGTTTAACTCCCCTATCCTAACATAATTTATGTTGGAAATTTTGGTCGCAAACAGAGGGACCCGTCTATTGGCTTGAAGATTGCCCTATTTTATCAGATATCGAAATTCAAATTGGCAAATTTTGGCAACTTTGGCAAATTGGCAACTATGGCAAATTTTTGCCAAAGTTGGGTTGGTTGGCAAGTTTTTGTCGCGCATTGAAAGCCTGCTTCATGAAAGTCCTGTGAACTGTAGATTTCTTTAAGTACTAAGGACATCAAAATGAAACCATTTTTTGTCGTCTGGAAATTCAAATTGCCCCTGGATTTTTAGGTATTCATACTTGAAAAGTGGGATTTTGTACAATTTTTATTTTGCCTATTCTAAAATTATGAAGACCTTTTCGCCAAGTTTCAACATTTTCATCACACTGAAATGTGGAAAAAGTAGAAACTACTTTATTGATTTGACGATACTTTAGCGTTTATACAATAGGCTGGTCTAACGCCCAACGGGATGTTTTACCTATGAAGTAGTCAGTTGATCTTTTCAAAAGTGAATAGCATTTGAATTCATCACGTCTGATTAAGTTGTTCCTCCAGGTGTCTGAAGCAAAACATTAAAATAAATATATGTGCTTTACATAATAAAATTAAGTAATAAATGTAGTATTTTTGTAATCAGAAAAAATAAGGATTCTATAGAAATTAAATGAAATGAGAACGCTACACAACGAAAGGATAATTAGTCTTTCTAAAATTATGTTGTTCTAAGCAAGTCAGTTAACTAATAATTTTTTAGCGTTTAACCTTAAATAATTTTGTATAGGTATATTTATGCATTGCTAGATTTTTGCTATCTAGTGATATATAAATTTCCTTCATTTGGTAAACTAAATGTCACGGTTCTATTGTTGCATAATTTTATAAACATTTTTACCCAGTTTACATGCAAATCAATAACAATGTTTGTCTTTTACTACACCAATCGGGAAAGTTACACATTCTAGATCCGTGATTACCAACGTGGGGCGCAGGCCCCACCGATGGGGAATGGCAATATTTTGGTGGGCCATAGATAGGACCTGCATCCTTCGGCTGACTACACTTTTGAGCCTTAAATTTGAAAAAAAAAATTTATGTGAAAAACATCACATTCAAATGCATTTAAAGAGCAAAAAGAAGATATAGAATAGTATTACAATGACGTTTCACATTGTATAAAAGGCGTTGTATGCAGACAATATTTTTCATTAGATGCCAAGTTAAGGGCCTTTTATGCTTCCTTCAGGTAAATACACGCAAATTTCTGAATAAAACATTTAAAACATCACAAACATCAGGATTTCAGAATTATCTACTGATTTCGTATTATACTGTATTGCAAAGGATTAACGACGCTTCTTGGCTACTAAGGTCCTTGCATCGGCCCTGTAGAGTGTTGCTACGGCTGAGTTCAGACTCTGCATCCCATATTACCAAGCTGCATTCAAACCCAATGCGCCACCACAGGACATAAGCCAGAAGGCTCAACCGTGTGCAGAGATGATTTACTTTACCGTAGAGGGGCTCGAACTTACATCTGTCGAATTTGAAAGAGTCTTTTAGCCCCTGCACTACAGTAGCTACATCTGCTGACCTTTCACCCACGTTCCTATTTTCAAACTTGCTGTCCGCTAAGTGTCAAAACTACAGCAGTATATGGAGTTATTTTTCACCGCAGGTTGAGTTCCCAGGGGTTTCTAGTTTAAAGGTGTATATAGTTCTGTAATACTCCAATGTGCCAGTGTAAATAATCATGTTGCATTTTTACCGTCTTGCGTACTTTTCCGTAGTGCACTTTACGCACTTTAAGATATTGTTTAGTGCCACATTCACTTGACAGATAAGCCGCATCTGAGGTTGTATTCTGATCAGGCATTCTATTACCGCCATGATTTTATGGAACAGTATAAAGTAGGCACAGAGTCTAAGTCGATGTACTGCTAGCACCTGCAGTTTTTGTATTTTGAATTGAATCTGTTGTACTAGAATCTTCCTCAGTCGTGCTTTTGCCAGTAAAACTGGCAAAAGTTTTGGTTTGAAAACTATAATAAATAGAAGACTCTTCTCCGAAATATTTCCCTATTTCTTCTATTTCTTCCCTATTTCTTTGTTTTCTTCTGCGAAACTGCCTTAATTGCTTTACAACACGAACCAGAACATCATCTGCAGAGATTCCAATTTCTTCTAGAAAGAAATGCATGGTGAGCCCCGCGGCTACGCTTCCTAGGTATATAAACAGACCTTGTGTAAATGTATAGGTCATCCTTGTTCCACTTGCCACTCAGATAAAATCTAATAACGAGTTCACTGATTCAAAAGGAAATAAAAAACTTATTTAGAAATTTTCAGGTATTTCTCTAGTTTCAATTTAAAATTGAAATTATTGCTCAGGCACCATAAATACTTTTGCAGTTTACATAATAACTTTAACGATTCTGAACTGAAAACTAAAATAAAATAAAATTTATTTTGAATTTTTTCTAGTTTCAATTCACAAGTCAATTATCTTGTTAAGCCCTGAAAAGGTTACAGCGTTTTACATAACTATATCTACATGCTTTTTATAACGTTAAAAATACTATTTTGATTTTCGTATGCAAGAAGATGTTAATAACATTTGCTACTACAGCATTATAGAAGATTGCAGTTTTTCACAAACAATTGACTCTATTTTAAAACCTTTTTTTAAATTACAAAAGTCACTGGATGTGGCGATTTTCTTTCAAATGAGCCATTCAACAGCTCTCTATGACGTTCCAGTGCTCAGCTATCTTGGGAGAACAAGAAAAAAAAGATGCTGTCGGTGTATAATATCGTAGTTCAAGCAACTTATCTTGTTTTTCAAGCCCTTAGATTTTCCTCGTTATTCAAGCCAAGGGACGGTAAGTTTCCTATATAGGGGTTTTTGACAAGACGGGTCTAAAAGTGTACTTCTTGTTTTGATCCGACACTATTTTTAGGAGTTATGGACTATCACATTTCTGAGCATTGGACGTGATCGTCTCGGACGTGATTGTGATCGTGATCGGACGTCATCGTGATCATGATCGACCCAAGAGTCGTAAAATTCTGTGTGAAATATTAATTTGAATGTATTAAGAAAAGGCAAAAATAAAACAAACAAATTACTTTGTGATTTGGCTAAACGAATCAAAATGTAGAACTTTGTTCTGAGACAGACTGGATTTTCAAATAAACATTGTCTTTTATGAAAATTTGTGAAATTTTTATTTATATATCAGTAAAACTTCCTTCAAGGGAACTTAGTGAAGTAAATGTGGTATTCGTGTTTTTATTTGTTTTTTATCTCAAACATTTTTTTTTATAAAAGGATGGTCGTAGAAACATAGAATGTTCCTTTGTTTGATTTATGATTCAAAGTCTTGTGCCTTTTTTAAGGATTGAAAGTGATTGGAGGGGAAACAAAATGGGATTTTTTGGCAAAACTGTGTTTTGTACCTCTTTTTTGTTGCATCCCTTAGGCTACATGTTCTTATCTATAGGGGGCCATGACGTCATGCCAAATCTAGTAAATACAGCGCACATTATAAGTATATATGAACAGTAGCGAAAAGTCTTATTCTCTCAATTGAAGCTTTTTTTTATTTATACACATCTAAAACCACATAAGCTAAACCACTCTTCATCACCCCACCTTCGCGCACGCACAATAACAAAGGTTTAACGCATCACGACGAGAAACTATTGCTCTGACGGCCTGGGAACTTCCCAAAGAGCGCGCTATGAATGCGTGTCATGTTTGGAGAAACTTTTGCTACTGTTTGTATATATATCTATACTGTGATGCAGCAGTTCACTGTTTGCAGGGTTTAATTCTTACAGCTATATTTATTTAGTTGAAATTTTCTGGGCATTTTGCTGGGGATGTTGAACAAAATCAAAGGAAACTACAGGCATCCAGGTTGTCTAAAGGCGCATTCGCAAAAACTCGAAAATAGCTAAGATTATTTGCTTCCAAAGATTAGGGCTAACACCCTCTTTGCCTTACAAAGACCAGAACATCATTTGCATTTTACTGAAAACAAAATACATTTTAAATGTTTTCTTTTGTATAAGATTAAAAAATACAAAATTGCTGGAACTTTTAGGAGTGAATTTCAATATTTATAATTATTATAATAACTTTTTCGCTCTAAGGACTCCGGGGCTTTAGAGCGGATTTTTACAACCATGTTGAGTCACAGAGGATTACAGAGGCTTCTTTCATAGCGCCAAGACTGCACTTCCTGACCCCGTAAACTATACCCCACTATTTCGGCCACCTCTTTATCTAAACTTCTTATTCCTTAAACCCCCCCCTCCACAATATTGTCATATCTTCCTTACCTTGTATGGCCAGGGACATGGAGACTCATCTCAAGAGCTTTTAAATAAGCTAATGCAAGCAGCGCACTCCTGGAATCTTCACAATACATTCCCAGAATCAAATCATTTTCACTAGCCGTCCACTTCTTAGCGAAAAAATCCTAAATTTTCTCTACTAAATTATTAATGTTGCAGTTAATACCTAGCCATCTCTTATAATAAAATTGTTGGTTAATATTGGCCTTGGTTTGTCCTTTACTAGGTTGCAAAATAAGCATAATATTTAAATCAAAATACATTTTTTTTACAGAAACTGGACCTACATATGCAAGATGATGTCATGTTGGGTATGATATCAAGTTTGAGTGACTCTAATGCCTGATTCCCTGGGTTTTTTCTTTACTAGAGCCCTTAAATTCTTCTTGTACAGAGCATTTTCACTAGTATTCCTTGCTGTTTTTCTAGCGTTACTCCCTAGGACACAAACTGCTACTTCATAAGCTATTTCCCTAACATTATTCTATTCATCTTCTACGTTGTCGAATTTTAGGCTCTTCAGTTTCATATTCAACTATTCCTGGATAGTTTCTTTTATATTATCATCCCTGAGTCAGTCAGCGTCATAGCATCACGGAAGATGTTGCCCTTCTTAAATTTCAGCTTTAGATTAACTCTAGGCACCATTAGATGGTAATCTTCACTTTTGACTACAATAGAAGCTCTCCTATATACTTAGTATCTTCTATCGATCCCGCCAGTCTTCAATTGGCGATATAAAAACCAATAAGATTGGTCATCTTATCATCATCATATACAAGATGATAACACACCAATCTCTTGACAAAAAATGAAATAACACACTCATATTTTAAGAAGTTACTTTTATGGGATATCATATGGTACAGGAAGCCGAGCTTCGCCTGGGCCTCGGCACTTGGCACACAGCAGGATTATATATATATTTTAACATTCTAATTACATATTAGCTTAATCATTGCATTATTATTTGGTTTTAAGTCTTCAGATGTCAAATCAGCAACATCAATTGAACTAAGAAATTCTGACATAAATTCAATTCCTCCTTCCTGTTACTGCATCAAAGAATCGTCCATTTTATAGGATATGTTTTCTCCTCCATTTTATGGGATATTATAGGATATTATATCCCAATTATATCCATATTATATATATGTTATATCCATATTACATATCCATATTATAGGATATGTTATATATTTTATAGGATATGTTGTGATTCTCACTTCCTTCTTTTCTAACCACAGATTTTGTTTACGGTTTGATGAGATCATTCCTGTCGCTTATCTTCTAAATGCAGATTTCTTTGTCCAATATTTTCATTTGGATTAGTTGTAATGCTTGTTGTTGCATGTCTTCTAGCCGCAGATGATGTTATGCTTTATTTTGATGCACCATTACCGCAGACGTTTATCCGTGCCATTTGCTTTAGCTGTTCAGATTCATCCAAAATCACGTGTAAAGCCAAAAACCTCTTTCCCAGCTTTTCTCCAGTCGTTATATTTTTTCTTTGATTGCTTTGTTATATAATTCGGTAACCACCAGGAACGTTCCAATGCCTTTGCATTGGATTATTCTATAGTTTCATGTGGTGGCAAATCAGCAATTTCAGTTAAATTAAGAAATTCTGACGTGAATTCAATTCCTCCTTCATTTTTATCCTATATAGAAGATGCTAATTTCAGACGTTCCTTATTCCAATGTAATTTCTAAAATATCTAACTTATGCAATAGCACAACTATCGCGTCATTCTTTAGTTTTAAGTCACATTATCGTTTCCAATTCCATGTGATTTTTGCTGTTTCTTGTTCCATGCGTATTTCTTTAGCTGTCATTTGTCATCTCGTGTAATTTCCAACTTTTCATAAATGCTAAAAACCAATTTTTTTTTCTGGTTTATCCTTTACAGTGTCACACACGATAAACTTACACGGCCCTTCATTCCAATGTAGTTTTGCTTTGTTTTTTCCGGCCAGAAAATCCCAAAGGTGCCAACTAAAAAAGAAAATAGATATAATGCTCGTTTAAAGGGCACTGCTGGGTCCAGGGGGACTCCGGGACTCCCAAGATTTGTTCTGGCGCCCTCATTTCTTGTTTTTTCCTGCTTCTCACTCTTTTTTTAAAATGAATTTGTCAAGTTGGTTAATTATTGGTGCCCTTGTCATATTGCCCTCCCCCAAGATTTTGCTTATTGGCACCCTTGTCACATTCTCCCTCTCCCCAAGATTTTGCCCTAGATCAACCCCCGTTAAAGGGAGTAGAATATCACAAACAGGGTAAAACCTTTGGCTTTTAAACCATTGTATGGCCTTATGTATGAGGCAGCAGAGTAACCGAAATATGACATCATGCCCAATATAACATCATCTTGTTTACGAAGAAGTAGTTTTTGTGAAAAAGTTTTTTATTTCGAATTTTATATTTTGTTAATTTCAAAAGCACGTAGATATAACAATTTCCTTCAAAACGAGCCCTTAAAAAGCTCTCTTTGATGTTCCAGTTTCCTGCTAGCAGCGGAGAAAGAAACGAAACGAAAGACGAAAGAGAACACATCTCTGCCACCCATGCAAAAAAGGGATTTTCTTGTTGTTCAAGTCAGACTGTAAGTTCTACTGAATAGGGTTTTCAGTCATGGCAATTCCAATGGTGTACTTTTTTCGATCCGACGCGATTTCTAGGGGGTTTCAGGCAGAGCCGTATCCGGAATTTTTTTTCGAGGGGGGGGGGGAAACTTCAAAAAACGCATCAAAAATTTGTTTATATTCATAATTCCGTTATTGGAATTTCGAAAAATACCCTGAAACTTCCAGGCAATTTTTCAAAATTCCTTTAAATTTGTTTTCGAAATAACGTTTGCTATTAAAACTAATAGAGTTAAACAGTTTCTATTCCTGAATCAGCTACAAATAGCTATTTTCTTAAATATTTTTTTTAATTTTCAGCTACTATGAGCCGTTGCTCGTCCTTTACCAGTTTGCAGCTGCTGCTGCAACCATAATAAATATCAAATTGATCTAAGTAATAAATGCGTAAATGAACAGAAGTCGGTGAGTTGAGAAAAACGAGCCAAAAATAAAGAGTCATGTAAAGCTCAATCCATTTTGTGGCCCTGGTTTTCACTTATATTCAAAGATATACTTTTTAGTTTAATTTGAAAACGAGTTAAATCTTTTTTGTGTTGTTTGTTTTTGACTTTACTAAAAAAGCACTTAGTCTTCTCTAAGATAAAAATTCATATTATTTAAAATTCATACCCTAGTTGCCACGGCCACAGCCAAGTATTCTAGCCGCTGCAGCATCAAGTCTTGTATAATAATGTTTGTTTTATATTTTTGCTGTGCCCTATTTATCGTTTATTACCAGGCTGATGCTTCATATAAATCCATCAACAAAACACATCTATTTATGTGTTTTGAAACTCCTCCTACTTATGCTCAAGGCTTTCAACCTTCAGAGGACCTCTAATTTCAGTCAGGAGAGCTTTTTCGAAAATATTAATGGGGGGAGAGTATAAACGAATGAATTTAGATGTTGTATTATAGCACTATCATCGAAAGTTCATGCACTGATGAAATTTGGAATTTGAACATTCGGAAGTGGTAAAGAAATTCCAGAAATTCATGTGAAAAACACAAACAAATAAATATGCAAAACGGTGAGTTGTGAAAATGAGTTAAAAATTCAAATGAAATCTATTGTCGGCGTCATGAAAACTGTCTAAAAAAAAACAGAATGTGTATAAAAGTTTCTAGCTATATTATTGGTCAAAGTTACAATATTAGAATATGATCTCTGAAGAAAAGATGAAAACGCTGCGGGTGTATTTTGCAACTTTCTTGGAACTTTCCCTAAAGAGTTTGGTCTCTTTTAAATGGACAATTGAATTATAAGGAAAGTTTGGTTTAAAAATTACACTGATAATTATGGGTATGACAAATTAATCACCGGACCAATAGCACACACAGGGTATCAGTTTCTGGATCATAGGGCTTATAAAAACTAAATATTATATTATTTAATGTAATGATAAAGAATATCAACATCAATTACGCATAGTTGTCATTATTTAGATGTTTTAAATGTGATTATTAATCATTTTTGAAAGTGCTACCGCATATAAAAAAAACATCATTTGTGAAACACTGCGCATTGTGCTTTTTGAGTTAGGACATCCACACTCCAGTTCCAGTGACTTTCAATGACTTACCTGACTTGAATTATGGCTTCTGTTGGTGGCCCAGCATAAAGAGATAAACCACTCGTCGCCTCCAGTCCAGGTGATCCTGAGCTAGCATGATGGCTTTGTCTGGGATACTACCGATCAATGACAGGAAGTAACCAAGGCCGTCCTTCCATCTAGAATGAAGCCTTCCGCGCGGGCGCTTCCAGCCGTGCGCTGAGGGATTAAAACTGAAGCCAGTTCTGGCTAGCTTTTCTGCTGGTACGCGGGCTTGGTGGCCGAACCACCGAAGAGTTCGTGCAGCGGGCTGACTTGAGTTGTGTGCCTTGTTTGCAAGTAACAGTAGTTGGGTGTTGGAGACGAAGTCATACCCCTTAATCCTTCAATTCGACTGAGAAACTTGGTTTGAGTCACATCCATAGCGTTTCGGACCGTAATCATTTTTAATGATTAGTATTAATTTAGGGCAATTCCCAAAACAATCTTTTAATGATTAAGGTACAATGGTTTCTATACAAATGTTAGGAACTTGGAGAGGCTGTTTGAGTAAACAAGGACTCAGAGCTCCACTTTATACCCACCAATGATACAGATTAACGTCCTTGCACGATTCTGTTTTCTTATAAAATATACATAACACTTAGATTTTTCTACCTAATGTGTGTCTGTTGTGTCTCTTTTTTAAATGGACAAGGGAATTATAAATAATGTTAGGTTTAAATATACACTGATCATTATGGGTATGGCCAATTAATCACTTGATCAATCATGGTATCAGTTCCTGAATCATGAGATTTATAAAAACTAAATATTATATTATTTAATCATAGGCAGCGCAATAGCGCTGCCTAAGTAAAGAACGATGTTGGCGCAATGTATTATTATTTTTTTTGGTTTCTTGGTCTTAGATCAGGGCACTTCGTATGGAAGGAGTGGTCGTAAAAACTTCAGAGAGGGCTCATTTGATTGGAAATTGGAGTGGCTTGTGCCCTTTTTAATAGTCGAAAGTGGTTTGAAGGCAACTACCACCCCTTCCACGCCCACAATTTCCCCAAACACAACCAATCAAAATTCTGAAATAGCCATTTTGTTCAGCATAGTTTATTTCCAGATAGGAATTATGTTTTTGAAGAGAACACCTCCCACAGCCCTCGGGGCGAAGGCTGTGAGATATAACCTGGGGGCATATAAGATTTTTGTAGAAACCGTTGTCGTCGAAATTTCAAAAAAGGCTCATTCGATTGGAAAGTGAAAAGGCTAGTGCCCTTTTTAATAGTCGAAAGTGATTGGAAGGCAACTAACACCCCCTCCACGCCCACCATTTATCCAAACACATCCAATCAAAATTTCAAGATTGTCATTTGGTTCAAAGTAGTTGAAAGGTCCGGAAATTATATCTAAGAGGATGACACTCCCCCCACAGTCCTCAGGGTAAGGGTTGCAAGTTATGCCCTGTGGGTATATAAGGTTTTTATTGAAAGCTTTGTTGAAGAAACTTGAAAAAATGCACATTCGGTTGGAAATTCAAAGGGCTAGTGCCTTTTTTAATTGTCGAAAGTGATTTGAGGGCAACTAACCCCCTCTCACGCCCAAGTTTTCCCCAAACACATCCAATCAAAACGTTTAAATAACCATTTTGTTCAACGTAATTAAAAGTTGTAGAAATTAAGTCTTTGAGAATAATAACCTCCTTAGAGCCCTCAGGGCAGGGGCTGCATGTTATGCCCTGGGGGAATATAAGGTTTTTTATAGATAGTGATGTTGAAGAAACTTCAAAATTGGAAATTAGAATGGGTTGTGCCCTTTTTAATAGTCAAAAGTGATTCTAGGATAACTAACACCCCTCTCACACCCACCATTTCCCCAAACACATCCAATTAAAATTTTGAGATAGCCATTCTGTTTGAAGTAGTTAAAAAGTCTGGAAATTATGTTTTTGAGGATGACACTCCCCTCACAGCCCTCAGGGTAAGGGTTGTAAGTTATGCCCTGGGTGCATATAAGGTTTTTTTTTATAGAAAGCGTTGTCGTAAAAACTTCAAAAAGGAATTATTTGATTTTAAATTGAAACGGCTAGTGCCCTTTTTAATAGTCAAAAGTGATTGGAGGGCAAGTAACCCCCCTCTCTCGCCCACCATTCCCCCAAACACAATCAATCAAAATTTTGAGATAGCAATTTTGTTAAACCTATGAAAAGTCTGAAAATTATGCCTTTGAGGATAACATTCCCCTCACAGCCCTTAGGTCAAGGGTTGTAAGTTATGCCCTGGGGCATATAAGGTTCTTACAGAAAGTGTTGTCGTAGAAACTTCAAAAAGGGCTTATTCTATTGGAAATTGAAAGGGCAAGTGCCATTTTTAATAGTCAAATGGGATTGGAGGGTAACTAACCCTTCTCTCACCCCCACCATTTCCCGAAACACATCCAATCAAAATTTTGAGATAGCAATTTTTTTCAACGTAGTTCAAACTTCTGGAAATTAGGTGTTTGAGGATGACCACGCCCGTCCAGTCCTCAGGGCAAGGGTTGTAAGTTATGCCCTCCAACACATCCAATCAAAATTTTGTTATCAAATGTGTTAACCAAAATTAACACATCCAATCAAAATTTTGAGATTGCCATTTTGTTTAACGTAGTTGAAAGTTCTGGAAATTAGGTCTATGAGGATGACAACCCCATCACAGCCCTCAGGGCAAGAGTTGTAATTTATGCCCTGGGGGCATATAAGGTGATCATATAAAGCGTTGTCGTAGAAACTCAAAAAGGGCTCATTTGATTGGAAATTGAAAGGGATAGTGCCCTTTTTAATAGGCGAAAATGATTGGAAGGCTTGGCGTTTTTATAGTAAAGATCGATGTGGGTACAATGTATTGTTATTTTATTATTATTTTTTTTTTTAGACCAGGGCACTTCGTATCGAAGGAGTTGTCTTAGGGACTTCGAAAAAGGCTCCTTCAATTGAACACAGAAAGGGCTAATGCCATTTTTAGTAGTCGAACGAGATTGGAGGGCAAGTAGTCCCCCTCCCACGCCCTTCCTCCCATTTGCCTATTTTGTTTAAAAACTAAATGTGGCCTTAAGATAAATCAAAACGCACTGTGTTAATGCTAATTCTCAATAAGGCATCTTAGCAGTATCCCAAGAACGACTGAGGGTATTATGTTCAAATTTTTGGGGCTACTTCTGCTCTAAAAATTTAACCGAATCAAAATAGCGTAAGTGTATCCAAGCTATCAAATAAAGTAAACAGATTTTTTTTGCGAATGGTATCAAATTTTACATTTCAGGTCAACTAGAGGAGTTATGAAACTAAATTAAACACTACTATTTGTGTCCAGATTTTTAAAAGGGTGCATGTTGTAAAAAATTGCTAAAAAAATTTTCTCCAGCATACAAATAGCAGGCCAAAACTATAACGAAAAGATTTAAAGAATTATTTTCTTTTTCCCTGAAAAGACTATGTTAATATAAAACGAACAGAAATTAACTAAAAAAACGTTTTCCACAAAATAAGTCTTTCAAAGTAAAGTAAAGAACTCCACTAAACCAAAAATGAGCAAAAACAAAATCAAATAATCTACCAAGCGTGAAACTACCACAAATCAGCATCGATAAATAAATGAAACCAAAAACGAACGGAAATTACAATTAATAACCGATTCAAACTCAAAACGAGAAGAAATTAACATGAGTAGGACTCAAAAACCCTATGCCTTCTCAAGGCCAGAACATAATTTGCACTTTACTGAAAAAATACAAATGAATGTGCATTGTCAGTTTAATATACGTGTGCTGATATTTAGTAATCAAAATGTTAATATTATTTGATTTATTAAAGTTATAAAAGCAAAATAAAAATATTTTTTTCAGTAAAGTGCAAATTATGTTCTGGCCTTGGGAAGGCATAGGGTTTTTGAGTCCTACTCATGTTAATTTCTGCTCGTTTTGAGTTTAACTCGGTTATTTATTGTAATTTCTGTTCGTTTTGGCTTTCATTTATTTATCGATGCTGATTTGTAGTAGTTTCCCGCTTGGTAGATGATTTGATTTTATTTTTGCTTCTTTTTAGTTTAATGGAGTTCTTTACTTTTCTTTGAAAAACTTGTTTTGTGCAAAAAGTTTTTTTTTTTAATTAATATAATAATGAGGATGATGAACATCAATCACTCCTAGTTGTCATAATTTATACAGCCTTAAGAAATAATAAAGGGATTTGACTTGAATATTCCGATGGGGTGTTCCTTTCCACACGGAAAACTATTCCTCTTGAGATCATATAAAATCCATGTCCTATTTCATCATTTGTATTTGATCATAACTTCTGAAAGAAGTTGACAAGGAAACGCCTCCGTTAAATGATAGTGTCGATTTTATTTTCTCATGACCCCCCATTTGTCCTTTCAGTAGGGGCTACATACTCTTGAAAAAAAAACTTAGGCTGTTTCGGTTTGTGGTATTGCCAAATTTCAGTCCAAAACGTGTCCTAGGCACTACATCGGACCCAGGGTCGTATCCCGGATTTTTCCATGGGGGGGGGGGATATTTTTGATCGTGGAAGAGGTACAAAACAAGCTTTACGAAACGCAAAAAAAATTGTTTAAATGTATTTTTGTTACATTTGTACCAGTTGGACAAAAATTTCCGGCAGAGGGTTCAAACCGGGTTACCCTCCCACCTAGATATTGACCTGGTCGGACCGATGATGTGGAGCCCCACAAATCTTTGGGGTTGGAACCCCAACATTTTTTACCCCCCCCCTCCCTAGATTTTGAAAATACATTATAGTTTCATTCCAAAAATGGTTCTTTCGTATCTTCACTGGCAAAATAAATTGAAAAAAAGTGCCCCCAGATTTGAAAACGAACTTTACCCCCCCCCCCTTTTACATTTCCCTGAATTAACATCACTGCAGTTTCGTAGAATAGGGAACACTTTAGCAAAAAAATATAGAGAAAAGAAAAACTTGAATTATCGACACATTAGATACAGAAACTACAGCTAATATTACTTCCGATATTTTCTTTTTTTTACTAAGGCGATGATTAGTTTCCTTAGAAAGAGACTGCCTCTGGATTCTTATGCTTAGAAAGTTTATATGTTTGCCAGGTTTCCTTTGGTTTTACCCCGTCATCTTCAAATAATCAAATGGCTTAAAAAAATAATTGCTTAAAAAGGTTCGAAATCCTGAAACTATTACCCAAGTGCCCAGCCTCAATGGCTGGTCTCAATGGTGATATCTTTTTAATCACTCATGGTACTTAAAAATTAAATAATTTAGAATATTGAGATTTTTAAACTTTATTGCTGCACAATAATAAAAAATAACGTTCATAGCCCTTTGTTTTATACAGATCTTTTATTCACACTAGAAAATGGTAGTATGCCAATTTTCAGAAAATAATTATAGGGCTGTTTTCGAAAAACAGTTACAGAAATAAATAAATATATGTGTATGCAATTATTGTTTAAAAGAAATTTAAAAAAAATAAAAAATTGTAATCACTTTGGCAAACCAGCTGAATTTCCATTTATTTGTTTACTGTAGAAAGTAAAGGCGTTAGGGTAGGTAGCCTATTGGACTTTTGGGGGCTTGTGACATCATTCATATGATTTTTTTTTTAATTAAGGCCCTCAACGAATTTTCCTAAAGTCTTTACCTATCTAGATCGTTATCCACACCAGAAAATGGCAGTAGGCGAATTAAAAAAAAAAGAAAATTGTTGTGTAGGCCTAACTATAATCTGCCGAGAAAGCATTCCAGATAAATAAATAAATGCTTAAATGTACAAATATTGTTCTTTTAATGAGACTTTTTAAAGTTTTCCTTCAAAATTGATGTAAATCGTTTACTACTCCTTTTCATGTGTGTACTGGTAAACGTGTAGCCGAATCTTTCAGAGCTTAGGGTCTACGGGCAAGGCCGTACCCAGGGAGGGGTTTGGAGGGGGGTTTGACCCCCCCCCTTCCCCGAAATGTCTGTCTGACTCGTTAAAACGTAACAAAAAATGGATATAAACAGATTTTTTATGCGTTTTTGAGGTTTTTTATATACCCCCCCCCCCGAAAAAAATATTTGAGTAATCCCACCCTCCGAAAGAAATCCTGGGTATGGTCTTGTTCACGCGGGAGGAGATAGAAGAAGAGTCTTTTTACTATAAACTATTCATTTATTCTACAAAGTCTATATACATGGTTTGAAAACAAACCCAAGTGAAGAAGTTTACAGAAGTACTGCACGAGAGGAACTAACTCAAACACTTCGGAAATCCGTATATAAAATGATTTCCAAGGTTCTTAGAAACACGTTCTACTATATTAAAATTGTCCAAGTTCCACTTTCTGGTGTTGTAAGCCTAGTTTTTTTCTGATTCCCGTTTCCAAAAGACAAAAGCATCATTCTATAAACCCGTGTTCTACTTAGGGTTTCTAGAATCCAATATAAATTTCAAAGATAAATTTGACCCCTATTGCATTAAAAATAGATTTCATGTATCCTGTTCCAAGACTTATATTCAAAAGTTTACAGATTTCACCCCCATTTTTTCAAAATTATTTTTACCGAAAATAATTTTCAAACTCAACAAAAGTTTCTATTTAAGGCATTTTATATCGACATATAATCAGTTTAGGGTACAAACTTAAAGGGGAAAAAAATATCCACACAAAATGTCATATCATCGGTCACTTCACGGGTTTTGCAGGATTGATCAAAATTGTAGATTTCTTCAGATATTTTCTAATAGTTCTTTTATGGTTCCAAATGGAAGTTTGTGTTCACTCATCACTTTCATAAAAATTTTCATATAATAATCAAATTGAAATGTCACTGTCTTAAGTCACGCTTACTATCTTGTTCGCAGAGAATTCGCAGTCCCTACGCCCAAGTAACAAATGCACTGTTCTTCCTAAAAAAAAAATTAACAGACATCGGAGAGAACAAAGAATACATTCAAAAGTTTACATTAAGAATTAAGACTGAATCATCTCAAACAAAATTATACGCCAAATTTGATTAGTTTATGCAACTATTCTTTAATTGTATTACATGGTGCCTAGCGACACAATACACAGTTTTCTCCTCTCTTAAAAAGCTGACACAACTAATATTAGGACAGAAAGTATTATTCATTTACGACACCCCATCAATCCCGAGCAAGGATACACCCATGAGTCTCTTTTGAGCCAAATAAATTTTTAGTATTACATATTAACGTCAAAAGGCTTGAATGGTTTCGTTCACAGGCGAAGTGCAAAGTTTGCACCCGTTTTTCATCAGCAAACCAAAAACCCACCACGCCCACCAGAAAAAAGAAACATGTCACCCTCTATATTTGACAAATTATCCCTGTCACCCTCTCAGAGCCAATTACCAAACTTTTCGATTGAACTAACCGCTTTTGTTAGCAGTGAGGCTTTTTGATGGGAGAATGAGGGGTTAGTAATTTTTTTTTTTTTGTAATGTTTTGTAACTATAATCTCATGAAAAGACTTCAATGGAAAAAATTAGCTTTCCAAATTCTATTAGTTAATTGTTTTTCCTAAACTTAATTATTTAAATATGAGATTATTAAATTAATAATTCTGATGTCATTTTGTAATTAGAGATAATAACCAGGGTTCACAGTTTAATGATATATATCCTTAAACTGTGTGCCAGGGCTTCTGTACACCTCGTATGCAATGCACTGTTGTCGCGTTTCGTAATTACTCAATTCTCTTGTAGCTACTTGTTCCTTGTCAACCTGTTCC
Source organism: Artemia sp. Qi Xiang Cuo (assembly GCF_049724085.1). Lineage (NCBI taxonomy): Eukaryota > Metazoa > Arthropoda > Branchiopoda > Anostraca > Artemiidae > Artemia > Artemia sp. Qi Xiang Cuo. Next base: position 19,885,034 of record NC_142812.1, on the reverse strand, counting down.
TGATAACGAACTTTAAGTAAGGAGTGACTCGGGCCAATAGTTACTGACATCCTAAAAACGGAATTTTAATAACGACAAATATATCAAGAGAATCGACTTTTAATGCTAATTTTAAATATATGGAAATCATAAAGTTAAATGCAGCCCTTCAAAAGCTACGAGCCTGTAAAAATTCGACTGATTTTTGAAAAACGGAGGAAATAATCCCCCCCCTGCTACACTCAAGTAATTTTGAATGATAATCACGCCAATGATTCAGCATATCAGAGAACCATGTGCTTTCTGTTTAATGTTGTTTTAATTTCAATGTTGTTTTAAATGTAAATTTTAATGTCGCTCCTTAATTTCAGTTGGAAAAACGTGTCTTAAAAAAATACAATTTTTCCTTTGGATGAAATATTGGAGAATATGTTTTTTTCATGAATAAGAACACTATCGAGGAAGCACAGGGTGGGAGGACTCCTCAAGGTTCACAATTCGTGAAGTATTTGACAAAAGATGAATATTTCCCTGGAAATGGTTTAAAGATAGTTTTTTTTTAGTTTTGTGTATCTCCAGGTAAGATTATTGACCTTTAAATTCTCCTACCTCTTAGCCTGTTAGTTTTTCAAAATTGCTATATAGTGTTCTAATTTTGAATCGAAAGGTTGTCTTCAGTGACCAAGTCCTGTCTGATGTGTAAGGGGGGAAAATTATTCACACACCTTTATTACGATATGAACGGTGGCGTCAACTGGGGGGGGGGGCGGAGGCTAAACCCTCATCGTTTTGGTTTGTCTTTTTTTTCATTGGAGAATGCCCTTTTCATTATTTTCGTCGAAATATTGAAAAAAAGCAAAGTTGTGCCCCCAACCTAGAAATTCGAAATTTGTCTTTCCCCTTAATTTTCGTCAGTTGACACCTCTGAATATGAAATGCTATTTTCAAAGACGTTTTTCCGAGGATAATATACAGCTTAAATTTAAAATGCCTATTGTTTACCGAACAAGTGACATCATGGTTGCCGCAGTAGCTGCACCCTAGTAAAGAGCGAACCACAGCCAATAGTAACCAAAAGTTAAAAATCACGTTTAGAAAAAGCTACCTAGGGAAAAAAAATGCCATCTGACACTGATTGAGGAATGATGACAATTATTTCGTTTCATCTTAAAAGTAAAAGTAAAAGTAAAGAAATTTATGGTGATTTCGAAAAAAAGCCCAAAAACCCCTTGAAAATGGCATCGGATCAAAATGAAAAGTCCACAATTGGAATCAGCATGGTCGAAAACCTATTACAGGGAAATTACAGTCCTCCTGCTTCAACAACAAAGAAAATCGCTTTTTTTGGCATCGGTAGCACTGATCTGTCTCCCTTTTTTTTCTTTTTTTCTTTCTTTTTTTCTAGGAGGGCTGAGGGGTGGCCAGAGCATCATAGAGAGATATGTAATAGCTCAATTGAATTGGAATTAAATTTTCAAGTGCTATTTTTAAGTGACGAAAAAGATTGGAGGGCAACTAGCCCCCCCCCCCGCTCCCTACAGGCCCCTCTCCCCAAAGTCATCCAATCAAAATTTTGAGATAGCCATTTTGTTCAGTATAGTTCAAAAGTCCAATATATATGGCTTTAGTGATGGTATGACCCTCCATAGTCCCTGGGGAAAGGGCTATACGCTGTATTGGTATCTGACGTATCGATATCACGTGTATCGGTATGTACGCATTGTTATTGGGCGTTTTGGTGTCGCCTGTATCTTAGGCAAATTATTAGTAGCTCACATAAAAGATATTGCTCATATATACATCCTTCCTTCCTATAAATTCCAGCAACAGCAAGTTCCAAATTGCACTAAAAAACGGCATTTTGCGTGCCTTGTCTCAATTGGAAAAGGTGGGGCTACTGGGCTACCAGAACTTTTCAGAGTGACGTTTAATGGCTCGCTTGAAAGCCATTTTTCATATCTACGTGATTTTTATCAATTCTACCGTCCGTAAGTGTGAGATAGCACTAAAAACAGGGGCGTAATTTCGTCAAAGCCCTGGGAGGGGGGGCAAAGGTGGAACAAACTTTCCCAGATCAAGTGAAAATGTCAGTGAGAAATAAAAAATAAGCATTATAATACCATAAATGCAAGAAATTACTAAAGAAAACTGACCCGTTTCTCTAAATTATGCAGGCTTATTTTAGCTTTGTCAAGATCGCCCCTGGGAAAAAGAAAACACAAATAAACACGCATCCGGTATCTTTCTTCAGGCAAAAAATACAAAATCCCACATTTTTGCAGATAGGAGCTTAAACCTCTTCAGTAAGGTTATCTGATACGCTGAATCTGATGGTGTGATTTCCATTGAGATTCTATTACTTTTTGGGGGTGTCTCACCCTTTTTCGAAAATAACAAAAATTTTCTCAGGCTCGTAACTTTTGATGGGTAAGACTAAACTTGATGAGACTTTTTGTTACGCATTTTACAGAAAACTAGCGCTTTACTGAAAAAACAAAACAATACGAGTTTCGGTACGGTAAAAATAAAAATTTAAGGGCACTTTTAATAGTATATTATATAAAAAAAAACAAGTTTTTTTAACTGAAAGTAAGGAACGACGTTAAAACTTAAAATGAAAAGTAATTATTCCGTATATGAAAGGGGCCGTCCCCTCCTCAACGCCTCGCTCTTTACGCTAAAGTTTTTTATTGTTAAAAAAAATAGAGTTGTGAGAAAGTCAAACTTTAGCGTAAAGAGCGAGGCATTGAGGAGGGGACAGCCCCTTTCATATACGGAATAATTTCTGTTCGTTTTAAGTTTTAACGTCGTTCCTTACTTTCAGTTAAAAAAGACTTGTTTTTTTTATTTTGAACGTTTTTGAGTTAATGCAGGTTTTGATATTGGCTCACCGTACATGAATAATTAAAACAAAATATGCATATTAATTTTACTTTTATTTGGTTAAATGGCTTTCTCGAAACTTGTTTAATTTTATTTACGACCATTTTTATTAGTACGTAATAAATATACTTAACTTACGAATTAATTTACTCAATCAACTTCTATATTCATAGATTTTTAATAGGTATATTAGGGGGTTCGCCTCCTAGTCAATACCTTGCTCTTTAAGCTAAAGTTCGAATTTTGTTCCAATTCTTTAAAAATGACCCATTAATCATAAAGGCAGTTAATTAGAATAAATAGCTCTTATGAAAGTACTAAAAAATCTTTGGCTTCAAGAGCGAGGTATTGACTAGGGGATGAACCATATTATAGTATTTTTTGTTCGTTTTAAGTTTTGATGTTGCTCCTTTCAGTTGAAAAACTTTTTTTTTATTTAATTTCTGATCTTTTTCTTTAATAATGATGGGAAATCCGGCGCCCCCTTCATAGCAATATCCCTTCCCCATGAAAACTTCCTTTATGGAAAGATACT
>NC_142812.1:19864344-19881137 GCF_049724085.1 Artemia sp. Qi Xiang Cuo | reverse complement strand
GCTTATAGCGCTGGAGATTGTGTCAACTAGGCTAGCGCCGCTCTCAATTAATGGGAGAGGATCGAATATGAAGACATATAAACGCGGCTTCTTCTTTCTTGAGCTATCTGGAGATCAGATTCCTTTGGGGGCATTTACCTTGGAAACTTACGAACTAGTTACCTATTATTGGACTAGACGCAGACATATAAATGAAATAAACACAGATAAGAAAGACAATAGATTTATTGAACTTACATGCTTAGTCATACAGCAACGGGTCACTTCAATGACAATAACGGTGACCAAAATATAACGATTGGTACTAATCGTTTCAGATCTGACTTCATATTCAAATTAAAAAACACATTTACCCCACTCCCAAACGCAGTTCTTTTGTCCTGCGCTGTAAGGACTGCCCTCCATTGGCTCAAGAGGACCAAGGATGTAAATCTTTCGTCCAATGAATTCTTTAAGATTTTTCAGATGATTCAGGCGTTCACACGATTTTTTTGCCATTTCAACTTCCTTAGAAATATCGTACTTAGCATTTTTCTAGACTACTAATTATCTTAGCGAAATTCGAACGACTAGTGCCGTTGTCAGACTGAAGCGAGACCACCGTTTCTCTTTTTGATTTTTGAAAGTTCTTATTTATGGAAACTATATTTTAAATAAATTAGGGAACGCTTAATCTCTGCCCGAATCTTCTATTAAAAGAAAGAATTTTGTACTATGATCACATTGGATTTTACTGCTTGTGCAAGTGATTGGAAGGCAACTAGCCCCCCCCCCCACGCCCATCATTTTCCCAAACACATCCAATCAAAATTTTGAGATAGCCATTTTGTTCAGCGTAGTTGATTTCCAGATAGAAAATATATTTTTGAGGAGGACACTCCCCCACAGCCCTCGGCAAGGGTTTTAAGTTATGCCCTGGAGGCATATAAGGTTTTTAAACAAGGTGTTGTCGTAGAAACTTCAAATAAAGCTCATTCGATTGGAAATTCAAAGGGCTAGTGCCCTTTTTAATAGTCGAAAGTGATTGGAGGGCAAATAGCCCCCGCCCCCCCCCCACGCCCATAATTCCCCCAAATACATCCAATCAAAATTTTTAGATAGCCATTTTGTTCAGAGTAGTTGATTTCCCGATAGAAAATATATTTCTGAGGAGGACACTCCCCCACAACCTTCAGGGCAAGGATTATAAGTTATGTCCTGAAGCACATAAGGTTTTTATTGAAATCTTTGTCGTAGAAACCTTGAAAAAGGGCTCATTCGATTTGAAATTCAAAGGGATAGTACCCTTTTTAATAGTTGAAAGTGATTTGACGGCAACTAACCCCCCTCTGACGCCCACCTTTTCCCCAAAAACATCCAATCAAAACTTTTAGATAGCTATTCTATTCAACGTAGTTGAAAGTTTTGGAAATTAAGTCTTTAAGGATGACAACCCCTCCCCCCACAGCCCTCAGGGCAAGGGTTATAAGTTATACCCAGGGGCATACAAAGTTTTTATTGAAAGTGTTGTCGTAGAAACTTCAAAAGGGCTCATTCAATTGGAAATTGAAAGGGATAGTTCCTTTTTTATAGTTGAAAGTGATTGGATAGCGACTAACGCTCTCTGCCCTTACTATATATGCCCTTACCCTCCCCTCTGCTATGTGCCCTTACTATATTGTAAGGGCACATCTCTCTACTCCTCCTAGGTTTGTTTTCGGGTTGAGGAAAGGTTGGGAGGATGGAGGATGATGTATAGTTGATTGAGAACAAGGTTTTATGAAAAGTATTTGTCTATTATTAATGTATTTCCTCGGTGAAAGGGGTGCCCTATGGCAGAATGGCACCCTGCCAAACCGGGAATGGTACTTTTTTGCAGTTTTGATTTTTTTTTTTTTTTGTAGTATACCTTGTCTTTGTCAATTATATTTGGCTACCCAATTCCAAATTTCAAAAAATAAAGGTTGTTTTTAAATTAGTGTGGGTGACATTAGAGTTTGAAATTAAGTGAAAAAGATTATTATGTCACCGAGAGGAGAGGAGGTGGGATTTAATTTTAAAAAAATAATAACCAAAAAAACGCCCCTCTTACGCCCACCATTTTCCAAAACACATCTAATCAAAACTTTGAGATATCCAGTGTTTTCAACGTAGTTTAGCGTTCTGGAAATTAGGTATTTTAAGAAAATAACCCCCTCGGATCGCTCAATACAAGGGTTGTAAGTTACGTCCTGGGGGTATATAAGGTTTATATAGAAATTTGTTGTATAAATCACTGGCAGCACGATCGCGCTACCTAAGTAAAAAAAGGGAACACACGAGAACGAGACAAGAAACAGGGACTAAGTAAAGAGGAGGACACTCCCCACAACCCTCAGGGTAAGGGTTTTAAGTTATGCCCTGGGGGCATATAAGAACAATGTTGGCAAAATGTATTGCAAACATAAGTTGGGTGCGAAACCCCTATGCCTTCCCAAGGCCAGAACAAAATTTGCACTTTACTGAAAAAATACAAATGAATGTGCATTGTCAGTTTAATATGCATATACTGATATTTAGTAATCAAAATGTTAATATTGTTGGATTTATTACAGTTATAAAAGCAAAAACATTTATATTTTTTCAGTAAAGTGCTAATTTTGTTCTGGCCTTGGGAAGGCATAGGGGTTTTGCACCCAACTTATGTTAATTTCTGCTCGTTTTGAGCTTGACTCGGTTAATTATTGTAATTTCTGTTCGTTTTGGGTTTTATTTATTTATCGATGCTGATTTGTGGTAGTTTCACGCTTGGTAGATTATTTGATTTGATTTTTGCTCATTTTTTGTTTACTGCAGTCTTTACTTTTCTTTGAAAAACTTATTTTGTGGAAAAAGTTTTTTAAATTAATTTCATGAAAAATCAAGTGACTCAGCTTAGTTAAATCAAGGATTAAGCCAATAAATGTCCATATCTACCATTTATTTTATGTAGACTAGACCAAGTGACTTTTCAGGAATGTGTGCCCCACCTAGCGGTACTAGTATGTCATCACCTTGGAATCTCCATTTTTTAATGATTGTTTAATGCTCATAAATCGACTGGCTATCTTATATTGTCATTCAATGGCAAATTTGCCTCTCTTTGGGGCAAAATCATAGTTTGGTTCCTAAAAATGGTAGAAAATATCAGTTTCCAACTGCACAACCTTTTAATCTCTGAAAAAGGGCACTAGAACTTCCTATTTCCAATAAAATGAGCTAGGAAAAATTTAAAATTCTATATTTTCATAGATTGAAGCTTGAAATGTCTATTATAGGGCTCCCTGATATACTGAATCTTATGGTCTGATTTTCATCAGGGTTACTTGAATTTTGTGGGGTAGGAACTCCTTTTATGAAAATCCGTCAAGTTTTCTCAGGCTCGTAGCTTTGCATGGGTATTATTAAATTTAATGAATATTATATAGATATTGAATCACCATAAACAAATTCTTTTGATGTATTAATTGTTATCCAAGTTCCTTTTTTTAGAGTTCCTGTTACTACTGGGCGAAGTCACTCTTTATTACTCATGTTTGTTACCACTAACTGTTTGATGTATAATAATCCTTACAGAACCTTTACCCATAGTTCTTATACTAACATACCCTACCTTAAACTGCAAGAGAAAGTTGGACACCGAACTGCCTTAATTTTGAAACATTTCCCATCAAGAATTTTCGGAACTGAAATTTCTGCCATCATGCTCTATGTGAGTCAAACTTTATTTTTCGTTATTCCAAGAAGTAGAATATATGAAATACCCCTTTCAATGTGTCTCGGCACGACAGGCCATCTACTAGTCAAATGCAACTTACTATATTACGGCAAAATGGTAATGTATGCTTTGTGTCAAAGTGTTTTTATTTCACATATAGGAAAAACACTTATTATATATTTTAAATACTCTACCGGAAGTGTATCTAAATTTGTATTTTAAATAGATGGAAAGCATTCAAATGCATATTTCAAATACATTTATTTAAATACTTCCTCATCACTGGTTCTAATATATAGGAACTTGAATCTAGTGATTAAGTACGGCTCTTGGACATGCTGAATTTGATTTCCTAATTTTTATCCAGGTAGCAACCCTTTTAGGGAGTATTTTCCTCTTTCTCACCAAAATTGTCCATTTTTGACTATACTAATAGCCAGTAGCCTCTGTTCTTGAAATTTGGGGGGGGGATAAAATGTATTTCTAAAATCTATGGGGCAATTTTACTATTTTTTTTCAATTTATCAATGATAACACTGGAAAAAATTTGTCATTAGAAATACCCAAAAAGACTTTTTTTTAATCGAGGTGGGGGGACAACAAATCTTGGGAGGGAATTCCGCCCCCTTCCCTTGAAAGTTAATACCATTGTTAATAGCTTTTGAAGAATGATTTCTAAACTTAATGAATCTTTCATATTCAGAACTACCGTAAAAAGTACTTTATTTGGCATATATATTGTTGCCAGAATTTTGTTTTATAGTTTTGTTTACTATTGATATGGGCTGCTCTTCGCTTAAAGTTCATCCCCATTAGCTGTCTTGTTCGATGAAAAAGTAAATACTAGGTTTTAAAGGTTTGGCTCGGTGACAGTAGTAATTTTGTAGAAAAGCAAGTAACATTCCATATTTCAAGGACAATCACCTTCATAAAATATTATATTTTATTAGAACATGTAAAAATGTTACAAATTCACCATCGGTACCGGCTCTGGTCGTGCAAATTCATTTTTCTTCCTCTTCTTTTCCTGATTTCACTGATCGCTGATTGCTGATTTTTCTGATCGCTGGCTATGTTGTACCTACGTAAAAGTATACACTCGATGATGTTTGCCAACCCCAGGAAATTTGAACTTGGCCACTATTTCATGAGACTGGGCCTTTTTATGCGAATATATTTTACAGTTACAGAAACCTGTGGGAACTGGAAACTGCCCTTCCCCTGAAATATCGATATTTACTACTTTTAGCCGTCAATACTTTTATAAGCTTTGGCCTCCCCCAGATATGTGAACCCAATTCTGCCTTAGCCGCGTTTTCAGGCTCAGCGGGTTCGAACACGGGTTGTTCTCGTCTAGTTTCAAGTTTCTAGTTTTTCGTCTAGTTTTGTCTAGTTTCAGCGGGTTCGAAGCTTCAACCCCGTGTTTGATACACTAGATGCACTGATGCACAACGCTTAATGCACTAGACGAGAACAACCCGTTTTCGAACCTGCTGATCCGTGAACAACCCGTCTTTAAACACGGTTTGTTCGCGTCTAGTACATCAAGCATTGTGCAGCAGTGCATCTAGTGCATCAAACACGGGGTTGAAGCTTCGAACCCGCTGAAACTAGACAAAACTAGACGAAAAACTTGAAACTAGACTAGAACAACCCGTGTTCGAACCCGCTGAGCCTGAAAACGCGGCTCTTAATAGGGGATCTATACGTCCCTGGTATGTGCGCTTATAAATATTCAAAATTTTATGTAATATTTAAATAAATATTATGTACATATACATATATATAAATCACACATCACGGTGTAAATAAAACATACAAAAAGCAAAAAAAAATCCTAATAGATACTTTGGTTTCAAAATGAAGTTAAGTTTATATTCACAGCATAAGGGTAAATCTTAAGCTTTATGACATTTGTATCCATTGATAGATCGGAAAATGTGTGAACTACTTTCTTTCTCACGCAAAACAAAAAAAGGTTTTATACCCCAATAATGGTCATCTATATTTACCGGAGTGCGACCCACCAACCCCGTTAATCAGACATCCATGTTAGACTTTTCATTACAAAACCTGCAAACCTTCAATTAGGCTCACGGGTAGGAGATAAAGACAAAAAGAATACGAAAAAATTATAGTTTTCACAAAACAACAGGACTATTCACACCTCTGATTCTGAATTGGAAGGCTCCATAGATAGTGAGCGACAGACAATACGCCCATTTGTGCCTAAAATAAACGGACCGCCATGCTTTGAAAGTAAAGTCAAACAACCCCTGGCCTCCCAAGACCCTGTTGAATAAAGAATCCTTTTAAGATTTAACATTCATTTATAATCTGGACCCTAGTCCGGATTAAGGCCACCTATAAATTAGTTTAGGGCGAGTGGCATCACCTTATTACATCACCATTGTAATAATTGGAAAATATTGAAAGTTTGTTTACTCTCTGCAGCAAATAACGGCGAAAAGTTGATTTCGATAAGGAAATATTCCCTTTGATGTTTTATATTCTAAATATTATGTTTTGTCGCATGAAAAATTATATAGATATTGTAACTTCCTTTCAAATAAGCCCACTTTATGCTATTCCCGTTACGCGCTAACGGTGACGAAAAAAGGACAAATCAGTGATTCCCCATGCAAAAAAGTAATTTTCCGTTTTGCTCAAGGGGGACGCTGTAACTTTCCTATATAAGGTTTTCGACAATGGCAATTCTAATGGCGCACTTTTCGTTTATATTCAATCCGCTTTTCCAGACGTTCCAGGATATTTTCGAAATTACCACGAATTTGTTTTCACAACAAACTTTTAGAATTAAGACTCAACCAAATACAGTAATAGTTACTGTGGCTGAATCAGCTACAAATAAAAATTTTTTCTCACAAACAATTTTTTTTTAACACGTCTTTCAGTTTTTGGTTCCAATGGGCCTTGGTTCGTTCTTTATTTGGTTGCAGCTATCGCTGCAACCATGATGTATATTTTTTTTTTATTTATCTGATTTAATAAAAAAAAAGTTATCTAACCTGTATGTGATGCCTCTGATGAAAATGGCGACTAATTGAAAATAACCTGCGTGGCGAGGCTGGGCTAGCAAACGCACGATTGAATAAAAAGTAAGATTTTTTCGAAATAACATAGGTATGACGCATACCAAAATAATTTCAAACATAGAATTTTTAGCTTCAACTGGCCAAAATAAAACAAAATTCAAATATTTTATGTTTTTTAGTTTGATAGTTAGTTTGATAGTTTAGTTTGACAGTTAGTTACTTGTGTGTCGTATCAAATAGTAAAATCAGAGACAACGCTATAGCGTTGCCGATAGTAAAGGCCATACGGCTCCAATGTTTGATTATTATTATTTTTTTCCCCAGAGGAACTTCATATGGAAGGAGCGATCGTATAAACTTCGGAGGGGTCTCATTCGATTGGAAATCAGAAGTTCTAGTGCTTTTTTTAAGAGTCAATAGTGATCGAAGGGCATCTAGCCCTTCCCACGCCCTTTTTCCCCAAATACATCCGAAAAATTTCTGATAATTTCTCCCCAAAAAATTTCTTGGCTCTGTCCCACAAGAGAAACGCAATAATGTTTATTTTTGTTAAAATTTCAAAGCTCTGATATAATTAGGACATTTCTTCGTGGAGTAAGGGTTAAAATTCCAATAAAAGCGTATTTATTGGCCACAATTTTTATTTTTTTGGAAAACTCTTGGGGCCAATATGTGGATGTAGTGTGAATGAGCGGGTGGAAACTAAGTAATGTTTCTCAATTCTTCAACAAATTTTTCTAAAACCTTTTTTTTAAGACTTATCTCAAATCTTACCTAAAACTTATCTAAACTTAATAAAATATCCTAATTAAATTAAAAGTTAAGAAATTAGTTAATCAAATAAGGATTTGTAATTTTTCAATTTAATGAATTATTAATTAAATAATGAATTAATTAAACAATCTCAATCAATTAAAAAGGCATCTAAAAAGCACTATTTTTTGGTCAGATGCGTGAATGGGCTAAAATAAGATAAAAGTGCACTCGGCTCCTAATTTTGTATTTTCTGGGGGGGTCTTTTTAAGCCAATATTTGGCGTGTTTACCACCGAACTACTTCCACCACCAAACTTTCACGACGTAGCCTATCGTAAAAATATATAAATTTAGGTTTTATACAATAAATCAACTTATAATGCATCTTCTTTTTTACTTCCTGTATGTTTATTACAATCAGTCCAAGTTGCAGTTTGAATTCTAATAGTTTCGGTTTCGATGAAATTAATGCCGTTCCACGCCTCAGAAATTGGAATACAAAAACCCAAAGGCACGGAAAATTGTTAGTTAGATTTAGTCTGCAAGTGTGTCTGAAAAGGTTTGATGGAACTGTGAATGTTGTATGATCGTCGATAAGAGAGCTTTTCCGTAGACAGTTTATTAAATTCTGCTGTCATGGAACTGCTCTCTTTACGAAGATCTTAATTCTTATCCAGAAACAATCACGTGGATTTGATTAAAACGTGCCTTTTTTATAAAAATAGTTTTTAAAAAGTATCTTCGCAGCAATCTAGAATATGTATTTAGGGATTTTTAGGGGCTATAGTTCACCCTCCTTTGGCCTGCTTTTATCCTCCTTCTCCCTCTTCTTGAGATGATTAATTCTATATCTCAGAGGCTATAAACTACAGATGTGCAACTCGGAGACTACATGTGGTCTAGTCCGAATTTCACTGCAGCATAGGAGACAATCCCTAACCAGCATAGTTGAATGGTGTTGTAAGTTTTGTACACTGTTTTTTTTTTACCTTAAATATTGATTAAATAAAAACAAGTTTTTCGACTGAAAGTAAGGAGCAACATTAAAACTTAAAACAAGCAGAAATCATTCTGTTTATGTAGGGAGCTGCCCCCTCCTCAACTCCTCCCTATTTAGGCTATTTTTTAGTACTTTTAAAAAGCTTCTTATTCTAAATAATAAAGAGTAAGGATTTGAGGAAGGGTTAGCTCCCCTCATGTGCAAAATAGTTTCTGTTCGTTTTAAGTTTAATGTCTCCTCTTGCCTTCAGTATAAAAGCTTTCTTTTTATTTAATTTCGGATTGATTTTCAAATTAGCCTAAGTCCAGGCTTAATCAGGATATATAGCTTAATCAAGAGCTGGCCCCATAAACCCTGATTTCTACTAAATTGTATTTAAAAAGCTACTTTAAAAAGCTACTAAATTGTATGTATCAATAATTGTAAATTGATTAGAAGCTTTCCGCTTTTTATTTTTTCTGTTTAAGAATTAAAATCTCGGTTTGTAACTAAAAATTTGGACACAGTTTCAATATTTAGCCAAAATTTCCGATGAAAAGTAATTTTGTTGAATAAGTTCTTAACATTTTACCTACCGAATTTTGAATAATACTACCATTTAAATTCGCTAGAAACAAAGCTCCTGGTAGCACTTGCCAAAATCCTAAGAAATTTACTCGCAAGGCTTGTTACCCCCCCCCCAGGGCCGTATCGAGGATTTTTGTTCAGGGGGGGTTTTACTAATTTTTGACTTTTTTGGGGGGGGGGGGGTTTACTAATTTTTGACTCAGTTTTCGACTAATTTTACTGATTTTTACCTAGGTTTTACTAATTTTCGACTTATTTTCGAGTCGGTCAAAAATTTCGGGGGGGGGGGGGGTTGAACCCGGGTAACCCCCCCCCCCCCTGGATACGGCCTTGCCCCCCCCCCCCCCCTGGATTTTCCTCCTCTATGCCGCTAAGCTTCTGAATGTGATATTTTGGATTTTTCTACAGAGAAAATGTTGTCAAAATTGATGGGTGGCTCTTCACCCCCCCCCTCTCTTGCACAAGAAATAAAGGCGTAGACCAAAAATATCCCCTGGAATCAAGAAGCATTAGATATCAGACTTATTCTAAATGAAGGGATATGAGAGATTAATCATTACTCCCCCCGTATTATCCTTTCTTTGGTTATCTGAAAGCTCATGGAGACTTAGACAATTTGGGCATTAAAATGTGCTCTTTTAGGCATCGACCCCACTCATCACCTATACAATGACTCACCATCCCTTCTTTGTAATAGCTGATGCGCAATTACGCATCACTAAAGATAACTTGATGAAAAATCAAGGGATTTAAATTAGTTAAATTAAGCATTAAGATAAAAATCCATATAAACAATTTTTATTGAATGAACTACGTGACTTTTCAGGAATGAATGTGCCACAATGCGGTAATACCCTCTCTGCAATTGGGAAGCTCATAAAATAGTTTTTTTTAATACTTTTAGATGGATTGAATATTTCAGAATTTTTAGTCAATAGCAATTTGGTCTTATTTAAGGCAAAATCATAATTTAGTGCCGTAATATGGCAGAAAACATCACTTTCCTGTGGTACAATCTTTTTGGTCACTTAAAAAGGGTACTAGGACTTCTAATTTCCTCTCAAATGAGCCCTTTCCTGGTATTCTAGGACCATTGCTTCGATAAAGTCATCCATGGGGGATACAAACAAAAAACAAAAACAGATAAACATGCCACCTTCTGTGATCTTCTGGGAAATCTTCCGTGATCTTCCTACGTTTTTTTTTTTTTGGGGGGGGGGAGGGGAATGAAAAATTTCGTGTTTTTGTAGATAGGAGCTTGAAACCTGTACAGTGGTGATCTCTAATATGCTGAATCTTATGGTGTGATTTTCATCAAGATCACGTCCCCTTCTGAGGGCGTTTCCCCTCTTTTTCAAAGTCAGGCAAATTTTTCTCAGGCCCAATGCCTTTTATGGGTAATATTAAACTTAATGAATTTTATATGTTTGGAACCAGCATAAAAAAGCCAATTCTTTCGATGTATTGATTGTTATTCAAGAGTCCTTTTTAGAGTTTCGGTTACTATGGGTGTAAGTCACTCCTTACCCATAGCTCGTTACCACGAGCTGTTTTATTGATGTCTTTAGTTTATTTTGGGACCGATTCTTACTAGCAATACATGCTCAAATGTCCGTAGTCGAAAGCACGTCTACTCTTATTGAGTGTAGGCCCCTTGTTTATGGAAGATGCTTTGTTTACATTTTAAAATTTTAGAACGAAACCAAAAATCATTAAAAAAAACAGCTTTTTGAATAAAAACGAAAAAAATCTCTAAAAATTAATAGAAACAGAAATAAATAGCCCTCCTCAGTTTCCCCATCACCTGGAGATATGTGTTTATATTTGATAATAAATGACTGATATTATGGTAGTTTTTGGATGACATGATCATAGTAGCATGATAGGGATAATGCTCTCCTTGCCCAATCTTAGCAAGTTGTGAAAGCTGGGAGCAAAGTAGGATGGTAAAAGATAGATTACTACCCTACCCGGGAAACAGCTGAAACAAAGACAGTTCATTCTTGATAGAGCTAGTCTAATTTAGGATGGAGGTAGCAAGGGTATAAGAAAGCTATTTTTAATTATGCTATGGAGCTGAAAAAAAGAAAAAAAATGAAAATTGTGAACAAAGAAAATCGAGAATAGAGATGAATATAAGCTCTCAGTAGACACAATGTTAGAGGGTTTTCTGTGCTTTACTGAAAAGGTAACTCAATACCAAAGACGACTAAATGTTTGATCAATTACTAATAAAATAAATGTTGTTTTGATTTGCATTGAAACTATTCAAAATGCGCTGTCAACGTGCATAGTAAAAAAAAGTAAGTAAAGAGTGACCCGCACCAGGAGTAATCAAAACCTCAAGTGGCTTTTTTTATGTGATTACAAGTACATACAATTAATTAAGTTTAAGACACCGTTGAGCAGATTTAGCTTCATAGAATTTGCATTATTTTTGAGGAACAAGGAAAACAACTCCAAAAAAACAAGAAGATATTGATGAAAATTGTACAACAAAAAAAGCATGTCTGAGAGCCCTATACCAGAGGTTCCAAGTTCATATATGTAAAAACTACGAGATTTTACTGCCAAAAATTTTACTACATGTTTTTTTGCCTGTTTTCTTTCTTTTTATGCCATAGAGAGGTGCCGATTTCTGCCATTTTATGCCATATAACTAAAATACATCGCTGAATGGCCTGAGATACATCTAAATGATGTCAAGCGAAAATTCAGATATTGCCAGTCCGTTTAGATCTACTGATAAGCTATGCATAGAGCATCCCAGCCTATCTTCAGAGGACAACCTGCTACACAGTGGTTTTTCTGTCCCTAATTAAAATATAGTCCATACAATACAGGTGTTGATGCTGTATCTCATTGGCGAGGCCATATCCAAGAATTTTTTTTTTGGGGGGGGGGAGGGTAAAAACCTCAAAAATTTGTTTAAATGCACTTTGTCACTTTTTTACTTACAAGTTGGAGAAAAATTTCGAGGGGGTTCAAACTCGGTAACCCCTCCCCATGGATACGGCCTTGCTAATTCATATCATCACTGTCTATAACTAGCCCATATTTCATGTTTTCACACTTCTGATGTAATTGCCAAAAACTGTTCGCTGAGCTGTTCTCAAAGAGCCAATACAATACTTTAAATCAGAAGGATTGAAGGATGATTGAACAAACATTGCTCTGCTTATCCTCTCTTTGAAAACAGACCAGCAAACGATTTTTGACAGTTATTTCGAAAGTTTAAAAACATCAGATACGACCTTTACATGTAACAGCGCTGGTATACTTTCCTTCTCAAAAGCAAAAAGTCTAAGGGCATCCCTGAGGAGTAATGATGTTGGGGTACCGGCCCCCTCCCTGAAACAGTCTTAAGGGTGCTCCTTGTTCAGAGGGTGATTTTTGGAGTACCGTATTATTATGTAAAAGTCAAAAGTGAATATCAAAACAAGATGTGAGGTTTGAAGTGGGCCATAGCTTTCCTTATATTTGGAATAACGCACAATGTGATACGAAAAACAAGCACAAACTTATAAGAAAAAAGTTTCCGAATCATTAAAACAGAAATCCTTTTTAAAACTTAAAATTGACGGAGATTATCGTATAAATGAGAGTTACCACCTCTCAGTATGTCCTACTCTTTGCAACAAAATTTACTCTATGACTGATTGAGAGCAAAATTCGTATCTTTAGTTTGCTGAAAATTCAGCGTTTACCCCCCTAAGGTCCCCTCATATCAAACAGTTCTTGGTACTTTTACTCGTTTCTATACAGAGATTGAACAAATAAAACAGGCTTTCTCAAATGAAAATAAAGAACAACATTAAAACTTGCAAGGAACAGAAATTATTCTGTGTCTAAGGGCTATCTCGACCTGACCCCTCCCCCCGATGTTTATATTAAAGTTCTATAACAGTTTAAAAATACTTTTTGTATTCGTATCAAAGGTCTCTGTGTTTGAATAGTTTCTCTTACAGAATTGAAACAAAGGTCAAATTTAAGCATTACTAAGGGTTAAGGAGGCTGAATTTGATTAATCTAAAAAAACAAAGTTTTTCCAAGGGAAGTAAAGAGCGACGTTGAAACATAAAACGAACAAAATTATTGCTTCACAGCCTATCTAATATATATCAATCAAACTAGTACAAATAAACCAACTAATTATGTTTCCCTGGGTTTCTAGGATTATAGAAAACTAGCGTTTTACTGAAAACACCTTGGAAAAACTTTGTTTTTTTATTAATTTTTCCTCGTTTTTGATTCAAATTTAATGTAGAAACAACCCTGCCATGATTTTTTTTATTTATCCGGAATAATCTCTGTTCGTTTTAAGTTTTAATGTCATTCCTTAGTTTCAGTGGAAAACTTATGAAGCTGTTTAATGGCGCATTTAGAAGCTTATATTTGTACCTAGTCACTTTTTATAAATTTGACTTGATAGCACATTCCCATAAAGTCCACTTTCCGTTTTTCCACCCATATTTTTCAAATGAAAAAAGTGCCTTTTTCAATGAAATAACCAAAAAAAGATGTTTTTCAAAACCTAGGTAGGAGCAAAAAATAAGGGGGCAAGGACGTCCCTCCCCCTCGATTACCACCATTACAACTAGCACACAGCCTTCATCGCAGAGTGAAGTTTGAGGGTTTAGTTCAAAAGTGTTGATCATTCAAGCTTAATTTTTGGTAGATTTTAGTTGAAAAGTTTTTAGTTTTGGTTAATTTGTTTTCGCAATAATCTTTCACTTTAAAGATGAGTAGAAGATTTATGAAACTTACACAGGGGGTTTGGAGGGAGAGTATATGTGAGGGGTTCTTATAAACCTCCAGTTAAGGGCTTTGGACCATAATTATTGCAATGGTACCGTCTTATGCTTCCAAACTCTTCCACTTAAGGTGGCACCCAAAGTGCCGTTTTTAGTGCCATATGCCACCTATGGATGGTAAAATTGATAGAAAGCACGTAGATATGAGTAATAGCTTTAAAATGAGTCTTCTCGAGATATGCTTTGAAAAATGAGTGCATCACATTTGAAAAAATAGTGGATTATCTAAAAAGTAATGATAAAAAGGGACAAACTATGATTGAAAAAAAAAATCCAAGGAGGAATCGAACGCATGATTATCTAATTTGAAGTCCTGCGCTATACTAAGAGAACCACACCTCTAATAATCTAATTTAATATATTGGTGTTTGTTGGACTTTAATTGCATAGATTATTAAGAGGGCCTGGAGGAGGAACCTGTGGGTGGTGTTCTTACAAACCTTGAGTTAAGGGTTTTGGATCATAATTATTGTAATTATACCGTTTTATACTTTCAAGATTTTCCACTTAAGAAGTGGCACCAAAAGTGTTGTTCTCAGTGCTATGTCTCACTTACAAATTGTAGAATTGATAAAAGCTAGATATGAGCAAAATTTCTCAAATGAGCCATTAAACATCACTCTAAGAAGTTCTGGTAGCCACTAGCCCCAGCTTTTCCACTTCAGACATGGTACAAAAAGTGCCGTCTTTAGTGCCATTTGCAACTTGCAAATAGTGGAAATTATAGGAAGAACATAAATATGAGCCACATTTTGTATATGAGCTATCAAAAATCTATCTGCGATGTTCTGGTTGCCGGCTAGCCCCACCCTTTGAGAAATGGCATAAAGTGCCCTGTTTCGTGCCATATCGCACTTGCGGATGGTGGAATTTATATAAACCACGTACATACGAGAAATAGCTTTTGAATGAGCTCTTAAGCATCTCCCTATGATGTTCTAGTAACCCGCTAGGCCTGGAAAAAAAAGAAGAAAACGGACCGTTTTAAAGTTTTTTAGCTTTTAGTCACTGTGGGCTGTGGTTCGCTCTCTACTAGGTTGCAACTAATGCTTCAACCATGACAAAGAGATCATTGCGAATTCTCCCAAGAAACTAGTTCATATTGAAATCTCTTTCTAGTTCAATCTAAAATATAGTTACTATTGAAATATGTGAAATCTAATAGATAGTAGAATTTGTAAAAACCTAGTGAATATAATCAATAGCCTTTAATTAAGCCATTAAACATCTATCTACGATGGTGTGGTAGCCTGCTAATCTTTTAGTAGATTACTGGTGAGCAGACGATTTATGAAACTTACTCCGGGGGTTCGGAGGGGGTGGGTGCGGGAAGGGTTCTTGTAAACCTTCAGTTAAGGGTTCTGGAACATAACTATCACAATAGTACCTGTTTTGTACTTCAGAGTTTTTCAAACAGTTCGTGGTAACGAACTGTAAGTAAGGAGCGACCCGGCTCAATGGTAACCGAAACTGTAAAAAACGGAATTTTGATACTAATAGCTACATCAAAAGAATCAGATTTTAATGCTGATTTCAAATATATAGAAGTTTCATCAAGTTTAGTCCTACCTATCAACAGTTACGCGCCTGAGAAAATTTGGCTGATTTTCGAAATAAGGGGAAAGACCCCCTAAAAGTTATAGAACCTTAATGAAAATCACACCATCATATTCAGCGTATCAGAAAACCCTACTGCAGAGGTTTCAAGCTCCTATCTACAAAAATGTTTAATTTTGCGTTTTTTGCCTGAAGAAAGACCACGGATGCGTGTTTATTTGTTTGTTTTTTGTTGTTTTTTTCCCAGGGGTGATCGTATCGACCCAGTGGTCCTAGAATGTCGTGGGAGGGATCATTCGAACGGAAATTAAAAGTTCTAGTGCCCTTTTTAAGTGACCAAAAAAAATGGAGGGCAACTAGACGCCCTCCCTCGCTCATTTTTTCCCGAAGTCACCGGATCAAAATTTTGAGATATCCATTTTGTTCAGCAGGGTAGAAAATACTATAACTATGTCTTTAATGATGACTTAATCCTCCGAAGTCGTCGGGGGGAGGGCTGAAAGTTATGAACTTTACATACAATAGATTAGTAGGTATACTTCAGAGGTATTACTTCTGTGTAGTTCGGGACCTTGTATACACCGTTCCAAAGAGGTTCTTACTAAGCTAGGTAAACATTGGTCATACACACTCTTTCAAGGAATATACATGTATTCTTTCTATTATGACATTGATATTTTTGTGTGTCAGTTGATTAGAGAAAGTACGCAGTCATTCTACAATGCTCACGTAAAGCATCTGTACTATAGTCAGTGATTTCGGTAATTAAACTTGTCATGCTACAATCCGTGCTTCATTCAATCTATAAAACTTGATTAGTAGGTTGTGTTGTTTTAAAACTTGGCTATTCGTTTCATGGGTTTCATTAATAGAACGAGTAATGCATTTGAAAAGGGTAATTACTTCTTTAGTTTCCGAGATTTGCGAAAAGATATGTGCGAAAAGATATTTGTGTAGACGCTTAAAAGGGACAGTGCTAGAAAGTATTCAATAGCTTAATTGAAAAGTAAATATAGAATGACATTGTGACTTGACCTAGCTTTAAATCGCCGATGTGGTCTGTATAATACTTAAGTAACGTTTTAAAAATAGTTTCAATATAAAAATAAAGTGCATAATAGTGGTAGGAGGGGGGGGGGGGGCAGAGAGGTGTGAGTTGCACGAGGGTTCAGTTAAAGAGGATACAGTTGCACGGAGGGATTTCGGTTATACACGGGTTCAGTTACAAGGGGGGTTCAGTTGCACGGGGGGTATCCCTTTTTTTTTTTAGTTAATAGGGCTACCTGTTTTAAAAAAACCATTTTATTCTGAGGCTTGGAGCATTTGGTG